>NC_087147.1:4635576-4944615 GCF_030705265.1 Helicoverpa armigera | reverse complement strand
CTACAATATCAACTAAGTAATATACAAAGTATAAATAAATTTAAAATGCCCATTTTCATTTATTTCCAATGTAACGACAACATGCGTAAGCGTAAAAACGTACAAATTTCCAAAAACATACATTTTTGAAAATCTCTACTATTTTTGTGTTAGTGGCGTTAAGCAGGTTTCATATAAAATATTGCTTATGGTCACCATAGACAATATGCATAAGCATTATTTTACATGACAGTACAAGAAATAAAAATAAAATTAAAGAATCTTCGTGGAAACCTGAAAAATAAAAATCATAAAGAAACAAAATAAAAGACAGATATTTACATAGTAAAAAAAATAATAAATAACAAAAACAGACATTTTAAATTGCGCCCTCCATTTCGATAAAATGTGACAAAAGTTTTAAGAAAGCGTTGCATGCATCGCCCACTGGTTACCTGTAAAAGATCTCACACATATTAGAAAAATACTTTTAATTTTTTATCCCCATTAGAATAAAATAAAACTACTTTTTGTTTTTTAAGTTAATTCAAGAATCAGCTCAAAGTACGGTAGATTAACAAATTAATTAATCACTTTAAAAGAGCTCAATACTTTTGTTTACGATACTCCAGTTTCAATTTTTAGGATATAGTGTACCTAGGCTTCTGAATCATTTCCCTGATCACTCCAAAAATTCAAATTGATTTAAAGAATTTTGTCTCTATTTTTGCATAATTGACACAAAACTAAGGTATTTAATAACTCTGAATTGCTTAAAAGAGTTGCTTCGGCAATAGTACACAATTTAAGGGCTCAAGAAGGAACCTGTTAATCTTAGTCAGTAAGAGTCTGACACACCCACAGTGGAAAGGAGGAATCATATTATGGTGATTTCCCACCATAAGAAAAAAATATCCAATATTTTTTGCAAGCCCAATAGGCGAGACTAAACACCCAAATATCAACCCCATCATCCTTTTCCCCCTAAAACCTTGAATACCTGTCTGCGGCTGTGGCTGAGTCAGATGCACTTGCTCATGGTTCTGCTGCTGCACTTGCTGCAAGTCCACCCCAATCTCCTTGCAGATAGGAGTACACAGTGCACAGAGCAGCTGCTCGAGGCAGCTGGGCTCGGCGCCCCCCCCGGGCGGGGCGGGGTGGCCGCCCCCCCCGCCGTCGTATGCGGCGCCCTGACGCATCGCGAGCTCTGCAAGCGGGCGCGATGCTAGGTTTCGTGTTTTTTTGGTGTGTGTGTAGTGGGGTTGGACTTAAATACTCAATTGTTTTTCTTTTCAAGTGTAAATATTTTCAAGTTTTTTTTAGGAACGCGAACTCTGAATTTTACATATGGTTATCTTTTGATAATCAATCAGAATAAAATAAGGCAAAACATATTTTGAATTGCTTTTATAATTGAGTATTTGAGTTGTAAGATCTTATTTTTATTTATAATGAGATATTATTCCTTCAAAGTATTTCTCATAAAGTAATGATGACACGTTTTTATGGATAAACTCATAAAATAAAAAATTCTACTAAAACCTAACAACAATATTGGTACTTTATGGTATGCTTGCATTAATAAAATTGTTACACGATATGGTAACTAGTAACTTATTAAATAAATATAAATATCTGTATTTAAAATACATGGACTTTGCATATTAACGGGAGCATACCATAAATATACAAGTAGTCTATAAAAGTAACTAAATAAATGTTTGTACATGTAAATTAATTCCTTTTGTTTTATAATATAAAATATGCTAAAACAAAAAATTAGCACTCAATCTACAGAAAAAGCATATTTTCATATAAAAATAAATTTTACACACAAAATAAAATATGTACACACATTTATAAAAAAATAAAATAAAAATATGTGTTTTTAAACAAAAACAATATTAAACAACAACCACCTTATTATAAAACGTGGTTTTAAAATAGTACCAGCTTTTGTACCACCTTAAAACCACCGTCTCGAACAAAATCAGTGGACTAAAGCTGTTAGGGTACATTCTTAAAACCACGTTTTATAATAAGGTGGCAAATGTTTGTAGGGGCCGATTTATCAATCGCCTGACAACTTTTATCTGAATAATATGTTTGACGTTTTGACAGATTTTGTCAAGCCGCCATATTTATTCTTTAGACATAACTTCTGACTGATTGATGATAAAAAAATCGGCCCCTAAACATTTAAGCTAGTATAATATTTGTTATGAAATAATTAAAAATACTCACATATACATTACCTTGGCGGCAAGCAAAACGAATAAAAGCATTTAACTTGACACAAAGCATTATCACATTGAAAAGCTAAAAAAATGGGCATTTTAGAATAAAGTGGGTATATGATCATTAAAGTTAATTAAAATATTGTATGTCTTTGTAGCTATTTTAGTACTTTTTCACAGTTAAATAACGTAACACTGTGATGATTTTCCAAAAATACTTAATATGTTATCAAATTTCGATTTTGAGATGTGTATTATTAGTAGTAAAATCAAGGAACTGTATAAAAATGTTCCTTCATTGAAAAATAACACACACTTGAATGAAAATTTATTAAAATTATATCCTTCATAGGTGAATTCCACTCTAAGCGCATATAAGCTTATTTTTTTGTATATAATTCATTATTAAAGATTAACACAATTGATATTTAGCATATTTTGTAAGCAATGTGTTAACCAAACAAATGTAAACATATTATTTATAATTAGCCAATTGCTTCACTCGTTTAAAACTCATTATAAAATACAAATCAAATCCTGGTATAAGATTTTTGTACCTAAATGTATCTAGTAAACTTAAATATATATTTAAAATTAGATGAATATGAGTTTTCCATCTAATTTTACTGTTAACTGCCATAAGAGTTTCTCTGTTAAAACAACGATTAATATTTTTCTTATCTTCCTTTCCTTCGTTGCTTTTTCGTAACTTTATTTTTGACCTTACTATCAAACTACGGAACCTATAAACACCCTAAAACAATTCGCAAAATAAAGTTTAAAAATATAAATAAATAAGTACGTACCCTCCCGCATGGCGTAATCGAGTATCTCCTTGAGTTCCTGCCAGTCCACCTCGCCGTCGTCCCCGGCTAAACGGTTGAAGAAATCACGAACAGGATCCGCTGGCTCAGGGTTGGGGGCTATTTCTTTTACCTGGGGAAATGATAATTATTATTTTACACCTATTTATTTATTACAAAAAATATATATATTTTATTGGGGGCATGAACTGTTACCCACGGGTGAAACCGCGAGAATGAGCTAATGCTAATTAAACTTATATTAAAATGATGGCTTTTGTACTCACCCTATCGTCAACATCTCCCATACCGATGTCTTCGTCATTCTCTCTGGAATAAAAAAAATCTTATCATGTCTTCTGACAAGAAAAGGCTGTGTCACATAACATACTAAATATGAGCAAATAGAGTGAAATACCCGTAATATAACCAACTTATTTAAAACATAAAATAGCTAGATATTTTCTAAGGCTTACTATGCACAGTGCATGCAGGCATAAATTGCCCGCTTTCTGAATGTCGTTCGGCATGAAACCCTTCTTATTCTTTCGTCTTTACATAACATAAGGCCAACTTCCCCATGAAAACTTTGGACCAATAAAATAAGACAATACATCATATTATTGACGATGAGGTATATGAATATGACGATATTAAAAAATATTCAATACTTTTCAAAATAAAAGATATGTTACTCACGTCATATTATTGCTCTTCTCGGAGAAGACTCGCAGTAGGAACTCTCCCTCCTCATCGGGATCGAACGTGGACGGCACTATCACGTAGCTGCCAGGGTCTAGCTTGAACCTAAGAAATAATAAATATATATTTACTTCTTGTATAATATTAGTATTGTATATAATTTGAAATGTTTCTGTTGAGTATTGTAACTTCTATATTCTGTATTTTTTTTTCATCCAATAACAAATTTTGTAATCAATAAATTGACATAGATTTATTTGTATTTTTTTATCATAAGTACAAACTGTGGATTAACGGCCAGTTTCTTCATCAAAAGTTAAAGTTAAAGTAATGTCTAAAGTAAAAGTAACGGTCAAATTCGTTCTTTCAAGGCTAAAGAGACAGCAAAACTAATAGCAAAATTGAATTTGACCGTTACTTTTACTTTAGACATTACTTTGACTTTTACTTTGGCTTTAACTTTTGATGAAGAAACTGGCTGTAACTTTTCTCTAACTAAAATTACTGATAAAGTCTCTGATAGCCTGTCAGGAATCTATCAGACAGATAAACCGTAGCTTTTGTTTTCACAAGTCTCAAATTTGGCAGAAATTAAAAGCAGCCATTATCTGTCACATAGCATTAACTATCAGTTAACTAACTGACACTTTATCTGTAGCTAGTGAAACCTACGAATATTGTGAAATATTACCTGGCGCTAACTTCTCTCAAGTTAATAAAGGCCTGACTGCGACCAACCGAGGCGTTGTACTTGAAGAAGTTGACGTCTAACGGCTTGGGCACTCTGCCGTAGTCGGGCAAGCGATACACTGCGAAGCCGATGGTCAGGCATTCCAGGCCTTGGTGACGTTGCGAGCGACGGTTTTTCTGCATAAGTGCTACTATTATCTGCGAAAGAAAAAGGTTTATTTCGTAATTATAGATTTATAGGAATCATTTTTGTATTTTTTTTTTTGGATCAATCACGCAAATGTACATCTATGTACTACATACTAATTCTAATGTTTCTGTGTTTTTGCCTAATTATAAATTAAACTACAGTAAAAAATGGCTGACGTAGAATCAAAGCCGAAACTTTGTTTGTCAGTTATTTTTCACTCGCAAATTGTTGACCGGATTTTGATAGAATTGATGCATGGAAATTTGGCAGTAATATAGTTTTACACATCAGAATAACACATTTTGAGATCTTTGTACCTCCTTCTTCTTCAATACCTATGTGTGTTTTTTGTTATTGTTTGAGTAAACGCTTTATTTATAGTAAAGTTGGAAGATTTCCATGTTATAATACTTACAGTACACTTATTCTCTTCATCCCCTTCATCGACGTCTTTCAGCGTGACCGTGTACTGCGGATTCTTCCAGAAAGTTTCAAGGTAGTTCCTGCAACCTCCCGCCGTAACTCCTGTGTAATAAAACAAACTTATATATGTTTTCTTGCATTAGTATCAAAAACTGTACATTTTTGATTGCTACATAATGTATATAGGGAAAGTTTATATTGAACTAGGTTCCGCACACGGTTTCACCCGCGTCTCGAGATAACTTCTTCGGCTTTCTTCCTGTAGCTGGATGGTCAAAAAAAAATATTCTATGCCCTTCTCCCGGGCCTAAGCCACCTCCCCTCAAATTTTCTTTAGCAGTTCAGCCATTCTTGAGTTATAAATAGGGTAACTAACACAACTTTTTTTTTATAGATTATTCAAGTGGACTTTTGCGATACAAAAGATGATCCAACTTGATAGATCCCAATTAAGATTATAACTGCCAAAGTTAGATTTGTTTGTATTATTTACATCGAAACTGCTGACCCGATTTAAATGAAATTTTGTCCACAGATTGTGTAGAGCCTAAGAATGTACATGGACTATTTTCTTTTTAGGGTTCCGTAGCCAAAATGGCAAAAACGGAACCCTTATAGTTTCGTCATGTCCGTCTGTCCGTCTGTCCGTCTGTCACAGCCGATTTACTCGGAAACTATAAGTACTACAGTGATGAAATTTGATGGGAATATGTGTTGTATGAACCGCTACAAAAATATGACACTAAATAGTAAAAAAAAGAATTGGGGGTGGGGCCCCCCATACATGTAACTGAGGGATGAAATTTTTTTTTTCGATGTACATACCCGTGTGGGGTATCAATGGAAAGGTCTTTTAAAATGATATAAAGTTTTCTAAAAAATTTTTCTTAAAGTGAACGGTTTTTGAGATATCAGCTCTCAAAGTCGTAAAAAGTATGTCCCCCCCCCTCTATTTTTATAACTACGGGGTATAAAATTCTAAAAAAAATAGAGGTGATGCATGCTAATTAACTCTTTCAACGATTTTTGGTTTGATCAAAGTATCTCTTATAGTTTTTGAGATAGGTTGATTTAACTGTAACTCGCACTTGGCCGGTTTTTTCATCTGCAGAAAGTACACCCTTTAAGCTTCACAGTATTTTTTTTTAAACTATTAATAATCAAATGTTATTTCATACCTCTGACCCACTCTCCTTCAAAGACAGACATCTCCCACTTCTTGGTGCAGCCCTCAGGACACTCCTCAGGGTCCAGGGAGTCAGGGTTCAAGTTACAGATCTCCACTCTGAAATATAATAACATTTGATAAACAATTGAATAATAATTTTATTATTCAATACTACTTGTTTCCCGCAGTTTCACTCGCGTTCAGAGGGATCTTCTGTGTAGCCTTTTCTAAACTATGTTGGGATCGGCTTCCAGTCTAACCAAATGAAGCTGAGCACTAGTGTCCTACGAGGAGCGACTGCCTACCTGAACTCCTCAACCCAGTTACCCGGGCAACAGTCTACTACTTACTGTAACCGGATAAACCAGTTTCACTCGCGTCCAGCGGGAACCTCTTACCGCATTAGGACAAAATTTGAAGTTTGAACTTATCGCAAGTATCAAGAATTTTAATTTACCTTGAGAAGTGGTTGACAAAGTCCTTGAAGGACATCCAGAATTCTCCGTCGTCGTCAAACGTTAGACCCATCTCTTCCTTCTCGGATTGTGGGATAAACCGCCATTCTGGAGACCTGCAATAAATAACGATTGAACATTTAGAAAAATGGGCGTTTGTAACTATAAGTCATTTATTTTTGGTTGATTTTGTAAAACTAGAAAAACAGTAAAACACATCTATGAAATGGCTAAAACCCTAAAATATTTTATTTATATATTTTTTACTATTTTTTATAACGGCAACAATAAGTACATCATCTGTTATTTCATGTATCTATTACAGTTAACTATCATGAAACTCAAACTCAATTTTTTTTATTTCAAATTCGCCTATGAAAGCTCTTTCGAAACGTCAAAGTTAGGTGCAGGTTCCAAAGAGTTGGTCTCATGGAGAACCGGCAAGAAACTCCATGGACACTGTTTTTAAAAGGAAATAAAATTATTTACATATTTCACACAGTTATTCATGGTTTAATTCATTACAGCCTGGTGACAGACAGCGAAGTCCTAATAAAAAGGCCCCGTTTTTCCTTTAGGTACGGAACTTATTTAAGAGTGCATTTTGTGCACTGCCCTTTATTGAAGAAACAAAAACCTAAATTGAAGTTTTTACCAAGCGTATGCATTTTTTGTAACGAATGCATGTCTCTTTTGCATGTTAAGCTAAAAAGCGGCTCATCTGATTAATAGGGGTCTATTTAAGGTCACTATGAAGTAAAAAATAAAATAGCATACTTATCACTCCAAGGCCCGTTCCACTCGGCTTCATTCCCCCAGGGGTTCCGGAGCCGGAGCAGCGGGATCTTGCCGCTGCGGCCGGGGGTCTCGATGTCCACGTACTTCACCTTGGTGATGGAGTACGCGTGACCACGGATCAAGCCAGCTGGGGTCTCCGCTTCTAAGATGTTTGGGTCCGGCTGGAAGAAGAAAAAAAGATACAAATTATAATCAATTATAAAGACTATACAGTACAATAGACTAACGAGTGTTCTATTCGTCATCATCACAACCTAGAAGAGGAAGAAAAGGATAAAAACAACGCAAACAAACACATCAACTACATAATACATACACATAATATAATAAATAATACATACATAATAATTATAGAAAATCGATGTAAACCAACTAAATAAAGACTGGGGGGACAGATGTATCTTTTTTTCCGCGGACTGAGGTACGGGATACCTGCCATTTATACGATTTTTTTTACCCAATATTCTACACATCTATTGATTTGCTTACTAGACATAGAAAGTTTGACATTACTAGAAAGAAAAAAAAAACACTGAAAACGATTAGTGACCAACTAGAAATTAACTTGTGAAGCTAGTCCAAACACTGTAAAGCACTGGTACTCGGCTACATCTGCTTAAACTGAAATCCAACCCCAATATAATTGACTAAAAGGCTAGGCAGATCGTCACCTCGATGCTGCACCCCGAGAGCGAGTTCCTCTCGTATGCCTTGAGCAGGATGGTGTAGAAGTTGGGCGGCAGCTCGGCGATGTCGTACATCTCCGTCACGCCGCCCGTGAAGTCCTCCATGGCCTCGCATGTTGACCCGCCCTTTAGGGCCTCGTAGGATCCGTGCAGTCTGGAATTAATGAGAATAATTTGAGAATTAATATAAAGTAAGGTCTGTGCGTCTGTCTGTGTATGTATAGATCACAAATTCTTGTTAAATGAAAAGATACAAGTTGATTTAGAAAGTTAGAACTAATGTAAGGTTTTCGTCTCTACGTATATTTAAAATACTGGTTTAATTATGAGTGATGGTTTATAACTTCATACAAAAAGTTTAGCCATTCATTAACTTGATTTTCTTGTGGAGCTGGACTGGTTGTTGGTTAATCCACCTTTTTTTTTATGGTCTGGATCAAAATTTTACTTATTTAAATTATCTTGTGCGTCCAACCTATGTCAAACTATATTACTTTTATGAAGTTTATTTATATAAAGTACTATGTCCTATAAACTGTGCCTGATAAATACGGCTGTTATTTCTTGTCACCTAAAGGTAGAAAGAGAATCCGCCATTGTACTACATGTGCATGAAGTATTAATAAATAAATAATAAGTATTGCTGAACACTGTATTATACTTAAGTTTCGATACTCACTTAGCATAAGCCTTCTCCAGCAGTGCGCTCCAGAACTCGTTGGTCTCGGAAGAGTGCAGGAACACGAGCTTGCCGCGGTACGTGGGGAGACGGTCATCTATTACCACGTCCACCCAGCGACCGTACTGCCAGAAACTGGAAATGTTTTAATGCCGAATAAATATAAAATAATTAAAAATAGGGATTTAAAATTGTTTTTTTTTTTTAATTCTTATTTAATTAATGGTATTTTATCAAAGCTATGTCAGCACCATCGAGTGATTCTAGTCTATTAGATTACCAACAAATATTGATACCTACATATTTTTTATTTTAACATAACTATGATATAACGCGGTAAAGGTTGGGAGTGGTGGCTTGCGACGTCAAATTGAATATCAATATTACGTATCAAAATATCTAGTGTTTAATTGCTGCCATCAATAATATTTTGCCTTACCGGAAATGGAAGACACCAGCATACTCTTCATCGAAACTCTGGTCATCTGGCACTACTTGGAAGAACAATCTGAAATTACAAGATAACACATACTTTAAATATAATTCCAATAAAACAGAGGTATAAGTATTTTGTCAAAAACCTTCTTGTCTTCCAGAAAGATCTTATAGAATTGAAAAGATGTTTTTTTTTTGTCGCAAAGTTGGTATGACGCGAAAGAATTTTGCGCCGATGGCTGATCTCCTTCGAGAATAGCTACTGTGGCCGAAGATCAGCCACTGTGGCCGGTAATCGGCCATTATCATTATTACAGAGAAATTACTCACTTTCTGTGCAGAGTTAAGTTGGCGACGGCGGCCAACAGCCAACAGTCGCCCAACTCGCCCTGTTGTACGTCGAAGCGGCTGTACCCTTCCACGAACAGTTGCGTATCATCATATATTACCAACATTGGACAAATGTTACTTACTTTCTGTGCAGAGTGAGGTTGGCGACGGCGGCCAACAGCCAACAGTCGCCCAACTCGCCCTGTTGTACGTCGAAGCGACTGTACCCTTCCACGAACAGTTGCGGGTCGTCGCATATTTGCTGGAAAATACAAACAAATCTATAAGTTTTGGAAGATCCATCTGATTGACCTAATAACAGCGTGGTAGACTATTTCAAAAGAAACTGATTGAAATGTCTATATTCTTAAACGAATTCGCTAGTTGTAAATACATTCATATTAATTCGAAAAAGTTCACTTATTAAGTTATATGCCAAGGCATCCATTACGTTTTATGGTAAGCCATTCAAAAGTTCTAATGTGACATGAAGTCATAAATGAGTAAAGAAGTAGCAAATTACTGACTATAACAATTATCGAGATATTTTCGTAAAAATGATAAATGACATAAAAATTACTTAGTACACCCTTAAGTACACTGCGTAATTAATTTTATGTTTGCGCATGAATGATTGAACATTGTTTTTCTCAATCTATTTTTTGTATTAGATAAAACATCCGAAGGAAGAAAGAAGAAAGTTAAGAAAGTTAAACTGCTCATCTTTTAAAAACATAGATATCCAAATTGGTCCAGCCGTTCGCAAATGCAAATGCGCGAACGGCGAAGTAACAAAAACACGCACACACACACATTCACAAAAAAACACCTCTATAATATTAATTTGATTGACTTACCCCCGGCCTCAACCAAGTAATAGGTCTATCGAGACTCTCCTTGTAGTAAAGACTGCGGTCTACTGCAGGGAACTCCGGGTCTTCGAACAGCCTGCCTTCAGCGTAGCACCGAGACCTGATGTCTTTGAAGTCCTGGTATGTGGCTGGACCGAAGTTGGATGGACGGGTCTCGCCGAGCTGGGAAGAAAATGGATACCTATGTTAGTATTTTTGCAGGAATTATAACAACAAGTTATAATGTTATTATAGTACTACTAGCTTCCGCCCGTGGCTTCGCTCGCGTCGATTTCGGTTATATCGCGTTTTTAAGAGAACTGTTCAAAAGTCCGGGACAAAAACTATCCTATGTTCTTTCTCAAGGTTAACTCTACCTCCTTACCAAATTTTATTTAAATCAGTTCAGTGGTTTAGACGTTGTCCATCTAGTATTAACAATGGGTATCGAATTGAACAGGTAAATAGGTTGAAGAGGTTACATAGACAGTTTCTCTATGTAATATACACTAGTTGTAATTATACTGGCTTCGAGATGTATGTAGTGATTTGTGTGCGTTGGGATATTTTTCTGTTCATTAATAATATGCGTAAATAGAAAGGTTAAATTGGGAAAATGCAGCACCGAGGTTATTCCGTATACGCGATAAAGTTCAGCTCGTTTTCCGCACAGTTAATGGTTGCGGAAAAATTGTGATCGTGATAAATTGTCAAATATTTTTTTTACTTAACATAGTGGATTTACGTGATCATTTTATTTTCCACTACCGGTCGTTTATTTGGGGGTTAACAGTGCTGACGACAAATTTTCAGAATCAAAGTGAAATGAGGAAATGTGTGGTGTCCTAAGGGGTATAATATACTGATTTAAAGGACACATAAAGTGCTGATGTATTTCATGATAATATAGTCACAACATGTAAATAAACATATAAATGAAATAGTACAGCATATAAATCTATAAGAACAATTCGCCGACTTCCTGGCAAGATTTGATAAATTCTTGCAACGGCGACATAAAGTCTAAACCTAGATGTGACCTATTTGGCAATGTTCCCATTAACAAAGGTTATAGAGAGAAGAAAATCCATACTAAGTACCTACAAATAACGCCAAAATAACGAACACTATTTTTCCGACGAAAGTGCTGTAGAAAAAATAAACTTAACAAACCCAAAACAGTTGTTCACCAGTAGGCATAAACATTTTGCTACCATTGTAACAAGGAGGCATCTTCAATCTATATTCCTTATGATGTTCTACAGTTGAGAGCCTCTTCATTGGAGAACGTTCCTGATTAATCTTAGCACTTGTCAACGTCACTTTAGGGGATCCAATCACTTCTTTAGCAAAAATCATACTTTTGTTAGTAACTGCATTACCATGCTCAACGAATTCAACCTTTTTCGAGCTGATCTCAGGTTCCTCAACTTTATCTCCCTCATCAACAGATTTCACTACTTTGGTCGCCCAAAAAGGTTTGTAAGCACTGTTTCGTCTGACATTAGACTGTTGGTACGCGTAGTCAGACACTTTGGCCTTTTTGAAATCTTCGAGGAATCTTGAGAAGAAACCTTCTTTGCCATTTTGCTCGGTTTTCACTTTCACGGAGCTTTCTTTCTTTTGTCGTACAATTCTTCCTGATTTTGGAGAGACTATAGAAACGGATTTCTTTTTCCAAGCTTCTGCTGCGCAAGAGACTGTAGCATTTGAATAGAAAGTTTTCAAATAACCAACATCTTCTTTCTTTAGCTTCACAAATGTGTCCTCTGTCGCTTCGGATGCCATTTTCAGATAATGCTCATGCGTTGACTTTTCGGAAGTAACTGATCAGCTACGATTTATTTAAATAGATGTAGTTTCGTTAACTAGGTTTCTGTTCTAGTGCAAGGCCAAATGATTAATGTAGAAGGATAATTATACGTGGTTTGCTTTGTTGTTCGATTTTGAACTGAAGAGCAGATAAATATGGAGTTGATAAGATATTTCCATTAGCTATTGTTTTATAGGAAACATTATTGCAAAATGTCATATATGTAGTAATAACAATGAGGTAATCGGTTTATTCAATCTTTTCCCTTTATAAAATAATACAATATTCATTTAATGTTAAAATATTGGAACTAATGGAAAAATAATTAGACAAAAGTTAGAAAAAATAGCATTTAAATTAGTTTCAAATTTTCTAGTTATAAATCCGTGTCTAGAAGTTGAGCGTCCTTGATGGAAATAACTATCGATTTTAGTTACGACTGTGAAGTATCATTTCAGATAGCTAAAAGTTATTTAATTATTCACCAATTTTAATTATGTAAACCATATAACTTCCTCTTGTTTACACAATTCTAAACGAACAACAAAGCTCACCAAAATATTTATTTAAACCTTAAAACTTTTAAACGATCTCAAAATTAAATGTTTTAAATAAAAACACTGCTTCAAACTCACTACACAAAACCACCACTTGACAAACGCAACGAAATTCAACTAAAATAATAATAAAAAGACAATTTCGAAACGAATGTCCCTCGTCCACTTCATAACAGTAATAACTGAAAATATTGACTGCCTACAACTGACTGATAACAGTATGTTAAACGCGACTCGTATAAGGACAAATGTCTATGTGTGAGTGTCGGAAACCCATAGAGAATTATTATGGTATAGAACCTGTGGAGTTTGTGACGTAGAAGAAGCTATGCGATATTTTGAAATATGTCAAAGCTTTATATTTTCTGAACTCTTTTATTCAGCTAATACATTTCCTGTAGCCAAGGTGTGTATTAAATTATCTTAGTAACATTCAATTCGGTTTTTGCAGTCTCGGTAATATTCATTTCAATCTGGTTTTCTCCGATAGAGTTATTTCTTGGTTTAGTATTGCAGTTTTCATCTTTAAGATTATTTTCTATCAAGCTTAACTCATCCTTGGTACACGTGCATTTAATAAAGGTTTTATACAACCTCCAGTGATAATACAATTCTTGTAACATAGCCAGTTGTTCACTTAATCTAGTTTACACCGAGGAAATAAATCTGTAATCTGTTCACAGTTCAGTGGGAAAAAATATTTTGTTACAGTTAATGAGTGATTATTATTGGTCATTAAACCTAAAACGAACCCATTAATTACTTACATTTTCAAAAAGCTAGACTACTATGGTCACGAACATAATTAAAAACACATATTAGCTAATTTACTACCCAGAGCCTATAACCGCGGTTATCATTTCGCGCAATTAACGACAATCGACGGATAATTAGCCCCAATAGCCACTTTAGATTATAAACACTCATTATAATGTTCGATACAAAAACCTAGACTAAAGATATATTCAGCATTACTAATTAGAATATTCGAGGCCCTAACATAGACCCCTGAGGGACACCACGTCATAGCTTAGGTGTGGTGTATGACAGACCCAGTTTTTATCAACCCATCGAATCTACGGTGACATAAAAAGATAATTACAGCGTTGTTAGTAGTAGGGACAAAAGCCTTTTAACCTAATAAGGTTAACAGGTATGGTGAAGAGTATCAATAGCTGAACATTAGTTAACAAGTTCAGTTATCCGATTAGTGTAGTGAGTTGCTGTGTTTGCTTACTTATTAGTAATCAATTTTTACTTAAATCAGGTAAGTAGCTTTATTAACTTTTTGACAATTCAGTTATGCTTTTTTATCATAAGTTACATGGTTTGTTGACATTGCGATTATTTGTCGGTCGACCACATGTTTTATTGATAAGATAACAATACCTTTTCAAGGTCTCTAGTGCAAGGTCGCGCCTGCTTAAGGTACAAGTTCACAACACCAAATCAAACAGTTATTGAAATAATTATTTCAACTTCATCAAACATTTCTAACACGTGGGCGGAATGACTTAGCGTGTAATTTCGTTGTTGAAACTAATTGTATATTTTGCTAATTTGCTTGAAATTGAATTTAGTAAATTAATAAACATACATATGTATATGTATGTACCCAATAGCACCATTATCAATACCTTAAATCAATAGACAGCCGACGTAGATAATACAGTAAGATTTTATGACTGTCTCTAATATCGCGTTTTTTCACCGATAGACAATAGACATAAGCCTGGCCTAAGATGCAATACTGCACCAAAATATTGATTTAACTGTCCCCAGAATCTAATAAAATACCCAAATCCTATACAAACGTATCGGATCGTAATGATGACAAAGAATGATGATTAAATACTACTATACCTACGTATAAAATAATATTAGTAAATGTAAATAAATAACACAACAATTAGTTGTAGTTATTGTTATTATTTCCTCTATGCTATTTCTAGCAATTATGTAACTGTTTATAATATATATGTACTCACTATTGTTTTTTAGAATACCGTAATAATGTAACTCCGATCTCGCGCTATTTGTTATAATGCTTCAAATGATCCATAAATAAATTACACTTTGTTTTACAAGACGGATAATTTATTTAATTCCTTATTTAATTTAAAGGAATAAATTAAGCTTATTAGGAGGTATTTTTCACTTTTCTGGATGTGTATAGCGGTTGTTATTTTCTCCAACAAAAATCAGTTTTGTTTTTCCTTCCGAGATATTTTCCCGTTTTACGACCAATATGTTACGATCATACCAATTTTATTTATGTTTGTGGTAACTTTGTGGTAAAGTTTTACTATTTTGGGTATTTCGTTGTAATTACAGCTAAAAATAAATCTTACATAACATGATGGTTGTGTTCTTGAAAACCTTACTTATTCAGTAACGGCCGGCCATTCCAAATATTTTGTATTGTTTTGACTAGAGACAGGAATTTGATATCACGTGTATGGGGCTTATGTCAAAATTATATCTCTTAAATAAATAAGCCTAAATAATGAGTAGCCGTAAATGCATAGTCCTGAAGAAAGATGATAAAAGACATCATTCGTAATCAATTCATCATCCAACAGTAACGACAAACACAAAAGGTACAGCCGAATTTCAATTTAATTCTAAGTATTTAGATGACATCACCACCACACTCAAATCAGACCATTAAATAATTTCGAGAGATCAATATTGGGGGCGAAAAGGTTTTCTAGACTGGGGTGCTCCCCTATGTCTGGGTAACGTCTAACACTCTCTTGAGATACGAATATTTGGATGCACAACACATTAGTCATCTTGACTGTATGTAGCAGGTGTACGCACAAAGCGACAATCATTTAAATGCTTTTACGTTGACACTAGATATTCAAACATGTTAATCATTAATTTCATCATCTGCCTAGCCTTTTCCCAACTATGTTTAGGTCGGTTTCCAGTCTAATGAGGGTTTTTGAAATTTTTTCTGCCACCGGGTGGCGCCACGTATGCGTCTGGTCCAAACAGCTGTCAAATAGTATGGAATTGTAGGTGCCGAACTTATTGTTTATTGAAATTCTGTTATATTGGAAGTGTTATTGATTTTATTATGGACTACGGTCAGAATAAGGTTTCCGAACTAAAAATTGAGCTAAGAGAGAGGGTGCAAAAGTCACTGGTACTAAGGAAAAGCTTGTTGAAAAATTTTTAACACAATATGATTTAGTTTTTTTTATTTACTCAACCGCAATAGTAAAACAATAATGCAGTGCTTTAATTATAAAATAAAAAAAACACTAAAATCGTTCACTATTCATAGTAAAGATAAGCACTTTGACAGTTATCTGGACCTGACGACTCGGTGCTGCCACCTCGTGGACGCCATTTTACAAAACCCTCATTAGATGCAGCTGAGTGCCAGTGTTTTACAAGGAGTGACTACCTGTCTGATTTCCTCAATTCAGTTACTTGGGCAACCCAGTACCCTTAGGTACGACTGGTTGTCAGACTGACTGCCTTCTGACTACCCGTAAAGATTGCCAAAGCTGTTCAATGACATATTACTCACTATGTAAGTTTTTATTTTAGTGTTAGAGGCTGTGTAATGTGCTGAGATAACAAGACTGCTACTTTACTACAAGATTATTGTCGATAACATTCATTATCGATATTTTGTAGAGCAGTAAAAGCTTTTCATAGTTTTGTGGCAAGCATATCAACATGAAGTTGTGTTACAAGAATCGCCCATTAGTTTAGGATTGTTTCAATTTCTCTGTGAGACCATATTGATTGTTTGTAATGTCAATGGCCGGTGGCAGTGATTCAATTCTTTTTGAAGAGGTCAATGTACACACATGTGATTCAGAAGAATCGAATTAAAAAGATGATGAAAACAAACGAAATATTGCCCATTTCTCAGTCATAAGCCCAAAAAGAGTTAATTAACTAAAAGTTCCATACACAAAAACTTTCCCAAATTCACTTACGTATGATTTCTCAGTGTAAGCACTTTTAGATAGTAATAGGTACTGGTTCAATTAATGTTTATATTCCACGTCTAAGGCGAATCTAACCTCTGATGTATTTATTGGTAGCTTGCCAAGATGCAAACCTAGTTACTAGCATACAAGTACGAGAATCGTCATACAACTTCTCAGTAGTCGTTGAAATATGACGAAATATATGTTTTTTATGCATCGTTGTTTGTAAATGCGGACAGTTTTTAAGATTCTTATGAGTAATTATTTAATTCGTGCTTCATTTACAAACTGTCTTTTTCATTTGTGAAATTGCTGATGTTTTGTTTCAAATTTTTCTTTGTTTTGTCATTTAGTTTTGTCTTCATGAGACAACTCATCATGTTTTGTTGATGCAAACAAAAACAACTCTATTCTAATAGTAAAATTAGCTACTATTAATACTGTTGCAATAGTATTGAAAGTACATAATATGTTCCTTCGTATCGAATCAAGTTCAGGAACGCAAACATCCACAATTTCTAATTTTAAAAGAAATAAAGAGTGCATTCAGTGCGTAAAAGTAGTGATAATTTTGGATCATGTAGGTAAATACCGTCCAACGTACTCGTGGCAAATGTGACTGATATAAATGGACAGATTTCAGGTCATGTTACAAATGATTGATGTATGTACAGACAGACACTCTAATGACGCTAACTATTGATATAGTATAGATTGGTGATGCGTTTGTGTATTGGTGTAATGGCAACATAAACAATAGATAAAGGAATATTAGATTTTATAATCGGGACTTATAGAGCAGATAGCTAATTTATTGTTTAACGACGATAAAATAGAGTTTGATGGAACTAGATAGGTTAAATCTAAACATAACAAACACAGCGAACATTAAGATTAACACAGAAAGAAAGACGTGAATTGTTATACAAATAAATTAGAACAAACGATAAACTAACAACAAACGGTAACGATTATATTGTCCAGAGTATTATAGTGTGTGTTTCGGATGGCACGTTAAACTGTAGGTCCCGGCTGTCATTGAACATCCTTGGCAGTCGTTACGGGTAGTCAAAAGCCAGTAAGTCTGACACCAGTCTAACCAAGGGGTATTGGGTTGCCCGGGTAACTGGGTTGAGGAGGTCAGGCAGGGCAGTCGCTCCTTGTAAAGCACTGGTACTCAGCTACATCCGGTTAGACTGGAAGCCGACCCCAACATAGTTTGGGAAAAAGGCTCGGAGGATGAGTATTATAGTGATAACGAAAACACAGACAAACAGGTCAAAATCCTAGAATCAACAGTTGCGGTCGATCCTTTACGTAGAATCCACGATGCATTGAATTAGAAGCGTTTAATTCAGTTCTTAGAAACCATATCATGTAGGTACGTATTGATTAAAATGTTAACAATAATATTCTTCTGTATGTTGTAAAGAAGATTTTGAGCATGAACGTGGATGAATGCAGTAAGAGGAACGAAGAAACGACGGGTGGATTTTGTTAGACGGCTAGAAAGTATTCGTAAGATGACGGTCGCTGGGCTCCTGGATTGTTCGAAAGAGTTACCACAGCCCTGGTACATAAAGGGCTTACGAAGGAACACGATGGGTTTTGGTCTGTAAGAGTCTGACACTCTCTCATGCTGCACCCACAGCGGAAGAGGTTATTTGATGATTTCGCTCGCTGATCTCATTATCTTAATCACTAAACTATCTGAATGGGAGGATATGGAAGAAGAAGCGATATTGTGCAGACTCCGTATGAAATTAGAGGTTATAAGAGATCAGGGTAAATAAGTTCATTATTACCGTACTAAAGAATAATGTATGATGATGTGTGAGTTCGCTCAGTTTTTATTGCCGATGGTACAATTGATTGTGATTTTCTCAAGGTCGGATGCTTAGAGATATTATTTATTCAATTTTCTGTGTGTTGTGTGTACCTAACTGTTAGTGGAACATGGTCCATTAATTTCTCGAATGATTTTGCATTGAGCAGGTTTTCTTATATGCCGTTTTCAATTTCGAAGCTATCTAAGTTAAGATTGCGATTTCCATATATATTACGATCTGATTGATATTCACTGCACTTCTATTTCCCGGAAGGATGATTACCTATTTTATTATCATGCTAAAGTCAACACACTCCAGTATTACGAGTAAGTACAGTGATAACGTTTATATTTTATCTTTCAAGTTCATTGTCAGATACTTACTAGACCTTATCTTGCTAACAAACAATAACTCTATTTTTAGTACGTTTTAATACCTAAAAATATTCATTCATATGCAAGAATATCGATTTGATATATTTGTGTATATGAATCAGAGCTTGTATCTAAAGCATATCATTTTACCTTTTTATTTGTCTTCTCGTAAGATTCTCGAATCTTTTTAATGTCCAAATAGATAAATCGCTTTACAAATAAATGATTAAGTATATAATATTTATTGGAACTATTATTCCACTAACGTTAATACAATCACCCGTTTCCCGGGTTGAGGAGGTCAGATAGGCAGTCGCTCCTTGTAAAACACTGGTATTCAGCTGCATCCGGTTAGACTGGAAGCTAACCCCAAGATACGCTCGAGAGGATGATGAAAATGAAAAAAATAAAATCTATATCCGAAGATGATGATAACGTTAATACAATCACGCTATTGATCGGCAAAATAGCTATTTTATAAATGGAGTCATCTTCACAAACAAACAAATTACCGTTAAGAGATAAGTAAGATGCTGCACGTGGATATTCAGATTGGCATTTAGTCAATATTGGTCTATATCCGTCCTATGAATATTATAAAATACCGGATCAACAAACTGTAATTTGTATACGTCTCTTTTGACATGGTCGTCTAGTAAATAGGAACGTTCTTCTTTGAGTACGAAATCGACAATATCTTGACTGTATTTAAGCTTAGCTTTAATTTCATTTGAAGTAGTTTTGTCTTTGATCTTTCTCTTCATCATTCAACAAATTATTTTTGTACACTCCATTTTGAAGACCCTATTCGCAGCAATTACCATTTATGTGATGAGAGTCAAATTAGTTCAGCTTTGCTGCCAAAAATCAATTTCATTTTTGAACGCTTTGAAGAGAATTTGTCAGATGAGCTAATTAGAAAATGAGTACCTACTGTAAATGCATATGTAGATATTTTTAAAACTATACAAGGTTGAAACGCTAACGCAACAGAACCGTGTCAAGATGCAGTAGATAAAGCAGATATAGCCGCTTCAATGATAAGCCGGCGCTCTAAATTAGACAATTGCTACAGTGGAAGGTCATGAGTCATGAGAATTAAATAGTTGACTCCACTGACAGCTGACACACAAGACCACTCTAGGACGCGAATTGTTTAAGGGAACCTATTTAGAAGGTACTTGCGAAGGGATCTTTCGACCTCTAAGATTAATGTTTCTTTTAAACCTCCCGTTTCTAAAGGTTTGACCACTGTAGGGCAGTTTGATTTTATCATAAAAAGGGAATTTGGTGTAGTCTTTGGGGTAAACCAAATTAAGGAATCGAGGAGGATCGAAATTATTTCCTGAATCGACTTTACGAGTTAACAGAAATGAGAATGAATAATCTTCTTCTAAATCTGGATAGTATTAGTTAAAACACTTCCACGTAACAGTTACTTTAGTTTCTAGGTACCACATCCTGTCAGCGTCGAAATAAATTTCTCATACTATTTTTGGCATCGGCGCCCCCACTTGACTCCGGCGATCGTTACGCACCCACAGTCAATAAGCGACCAGTGTTCGTTAACTCTATTGTAGTTCCCACTTCCGTTTGTTTCTTTGTTTTTCGGTGTTTTTGGTCTAATTCTAGATCCTGTTTGATGTTAGGTACTGTCTAGCATTGAAGAACAATGTCTTGTAATGCTAATGACTCCTGTAATATTTTCTTCTTTTAACTTGAGTTTGTTGCTTTGCTTGCGTGATCAACATGAGTCAAAGATACCATTGTAAATTTATTAAGAGGTCACAATGGTCATATCTGTTGAAAAACTTCAGATCTGATTCTAGGGATGATTTTATGATAATAAATTTAGTTCTATATGAATAACGGTGTACGCAATGAGTGAGTCAAAGAATAAAGAACAGTTTTGGACTTAATAATCAGGTACACGCATTTACTGATCTACATAATAATTCCTGTAATTAAAATGTAGGCAGGTAGGTAGGCATGTACCGTTTATGCTGATAATAACAGACAGACAGACAGACTGAGTCAGATTCTTATGTTGATTCATATTAATCTGAGTTTGCACAAAAATTATTGTATGAGTACAGCACATAAATTAAGTATGATCCATGGATGATATCATAATTATTTGTTTAATTAGAGTAGCGTTTATCTTCGGCATTCACTTTGCTCATACGACTAAGCGTTTAAGAAGGAAAATTAGACCAGATGCGACTCTTGCTTTTGGGGACTTCAAGAATTAAATATGTGACAATTTATTGAGGAAAAAGTTTTCCAGTATTAATAGAAGTCTAAACGGTTTTCCCAAATCACTTCTGCTTGCATTCGAACAAGCTTATCATGCGATAAACAGCTCTGGCATCCAGTGGACAAACATTCATTTAAATTTTGTTGGCACACAACTATTTGGCGTGACGTGACTAAGAAAACAATTACATGCTGCTATCAGGTCATTAACGTTGTCGTAAAAAATCTTTTACAAACCGAAATTACTGCGTATTCCAGAAGACACATTTTTTAAGTCTTTGAGACTTGATAAAGTGCATGTTAATGCAAATACAGGTAGTTGTAAACAATTAAGCTCTGTATCTGCTACAACATTCTATTTTCCATTTAGAGAAAACTGTTTCTGCCGTCTAGCTAGAGTAACGCAATGACCCTATGTCTCACGATAGAGAAAGTCATAGAAAACCACTTTCCATAAGCCTTCTTAGCGAAAATGCAATGCACATAAAAAATTTGGTCTAAATAAGCGTGTTTCCGACACGAATGCGATATACCTAACATACGCTTAAAACGTGCCATCAAATAGGGATTCACATTTGTAAGTAAATACGTTATGTTAAAGTTTCGCTATTTATTTCTAAACAATCAACTGCATAAAGAGCTTCCACAGAAGTTTCCACGGCATTCTAATGACTGTTATCTAACACATTACTTACAGCACAGTATTAATTAACTACAATTATATAAGGTCTTCTGGGACACATAGTTAGCATAACATAACTCTAGTGTTATTTACTTGGTAATATGATCGTAAATAATAGTTGACACATGTGCTGTTTACATAAGTTCACGCTACGATAGTTCAAGCATGAGAGAGAGACTGGAGTTCTGCTCAATGAAGCAAGACCTAGCTTCGGAGTAATTGGAGCTTAGCAAGCTATACTTATTACTTAAATCCCAGTATTGTAGGTACGGCTAGATCAATATGGGCTATTTTAGTAAAATTATTTCAGCTAACCACTGGTGGAAAAGATTCAGGTAACTGAAGGTTTTGAATAACCATCGACTTTGGGGCTTTGAAACTTTGATCCTAGCATAGTGCCAATGGGCTGCGGGATTGTTTGGAACAGGTACCGTAGCCCTGGTGCACAAATGGCTCTAGAAGGAACAAGTGGGTTTTACTCAAGCGATAGAATACAATATTGTGTATTTAAATTCTACTTCTTGTAAACACATGGACTGGCAGTCGTAACTCATAACAAGCAGCATATTACTACAATGTCATTGACACGAATTAGCGCCGGAACCAAAACAAGTTATACTATGTTTTGAAACATGATTCATATAGAAACCACATTTAGTTAGTACCTACAGATAAAAATCAAAATTTACGTAAGGTGAATAGAACCTGGCTGTGAGCTGCTAGATTATTCTAGAGTTCTGCAGTCTTTGAACACTAAGGGTACCAATAACCAGTGCCCGATAAGACCAATTGCCGCCAATGGGTCTAATCGGCAACTTGAGAGCTGCTTTGTACAATCCAGAGTGGATTCCAAATAGGTAGTAGATGGATTGGTTTGGTCAACACCTCACACTTCAGTTCCCCCCGAAGTGGGAGTGGTCATTCGATAATTTGACCACCGAAATAAATAAGTAGCGAAGGTCGAATAGAACCTAATAGCATTCGCGTATGTACCTATAGGTAGTAAATCAAAATCAAGTGGGCGTCGTAATGTTGGCATTTTGTGTCGAATGTCTGCTAAAAATTATGGGCCAACTGGCTTGATTGTTTGAGAAAACCCATACCTTATAAGAACGAATTTAAATACCTCTTGTCTAGCTTGCCTTATTAACCAGTTCTGTAGGTTATAGTATCAAAAGTTTTAAAACTAACTTCAAGTTTATTTTTACACCATTTGAGGAAAATTTCGTAAGGAAACTTGTATGTCAAATTAAAATCGTTTTGGGGAATTGTGGTCATCGTACATTCTATATGTATCAAAACCGTAATAGGACTTACAAATGCCCTCCAAAAATATTGATTTTTACTTTGGATTAGTGCCTATATTATACAATGCTTGAACTGAAGTCAATAAACTGCGTGGGAGGGTGGCAGGTCTTTTTTGTTCAATCCCACACTAAATATTGTGAGTAACAACGGAGAGTACATGCACCTTATGAGTAATGAATTTCTTATTGTATTATAGCCTTATTGAGATCAAGACAGCTTTTATAATAAAATTAACTGTCTATCAATCATTAATAAATATTACTTAATTTGCATTATTTATAAATTCAATCCTGACTTAATTTTTACTAATAGTGTTGCAATGTCTATTCCATGCTTTTTGTCTGGGACATAAAAATTTTGTTTATGGTATTAACTGAATGATAAAACATTATTCTAAGACATATTTAAAGACTAATCAGAACACCTACCACTTTATAATTCTTGATGCTCGGCAAGAACCTCTTTTCTTCCACCTGTTTCTTCTGAAAGACCTCATTAATGATGTTGCCTATGGCTTGGGCGCCATATTGCATGAGTGCCTGGCCTCCTTGGTTGAGTAGCTGCTTTCCCGCGCCTTGCAGCATGGCGCCAAAGTCCACGCCGCCATTTTGACCCATGGTGAGGTCACACTCACTCACAAACTACTCTCTAATAAGTTTTGTTTTAGTCACTTTGCTAGGACATTTTGGGGTTGGCTGTGTGGAGAGACAGATGGAAATTATTTTACTGTGCTGTGTTTGTTTTTGTAGTCAGTTTTATACATCTAAATATGAGAAAGTTGGAATTAGACTTTTTTGTGCCATTTGACTGTTAACTGACCGTATCAGATTTACAGATATTATATTTCTGAAGGCCATTATTAAATTCAGCCAGTGAGAAGAATGGGTCTCATAAAAAATATGGAAATAACTAATACATAAGATTGTACATTACACTACCATTCAACAGACATTGAAACCATTGCATGTTATTGTAAATGTGCAACGAGAGATAACAACATAAAATTAGTTGTAAACACTCAATTTTCCTCTTGAAACTAACTTTACAAACACCTGTTTGTTTTAGAAAAAGAAAAAAAAATTACTCAAACAGAAATTATAAAAAAAAATACACAATCACTAACTTTCACAAATCACATTCCAAATTTAAAAAACCAGGCACTGAACACAGCCATTCATCCTAGTGTGAACACAATACTAAATAGGAAACTGTATGGAGGCCATAGATTATGATTGCAACGTTTCACAGTGATGTCATCTGTGGAGGCTTGCTAATTAAACCTGTGAGTTTTTCTGCCAAAGAGGTTGGTAATTGAGCATTGAGGAGTATAATGTTGTTTATGTTAAATAATTTTATTTGAATGGTTAATAATCTTTTTAATTACCTATAGTTAACAGTACATAAATAATAAAAATGTTCAGTAGGTTTGTATGTAGTGCTAAATATGTTATTTTTATTTTAAAAGTTTAAGGTAAAGTTATTTAGGTGATTTTTTCTTGTTATTCACAATTTAAAATTAACAAAAGGCTGTTTATTACTTACACCTATAGGTAACTTTAATTTACTGAATCATGCTTCAAGTATTCTATTAAGAATTCCACTTGAAAATTAGACATGCTGATTTAAATTGATGGATCTAGTTTTTTTTAAACCTGTTATTTGAATGTTTTAACCTTAGTTATGATAGAGAGGAACTAGATTTTGAATACACACTTATTATAATATCGAGAAGGAATTTAATTAAATAACTATTATTGGTCAGAAAACATGGTCATTGAGTTGTCTTACATCTCAAGATGGTATCATTTTTCTTAAAAAACATTGCAATTCACAACAGTATTATAACCTCCTTGCAGTTCCTATATTGGAGACATGTGAAGATCATATTACGAAATGAACCGGCAGCGAAAACACTGCGGTAGTAGGAACATTATACCATTACTATGTAGGTCACCAGACCACTTTCAAAGTTGTGACAAAAAACCGTACATCAAGGGATTACTGATCTAAAATCAATATTTTTCGGCACTTTAACTCTTCGCTAACTACGTAGTGGTCTATCAAAATAGGTGAGGTCATCACAAAGCCGGAGTTCACTGAAAATCGTAAGAATCTAAAGGAATGTTCTACTAAGATCGAATCCCACACGACACATAACTTCAAATTGTGAAGTTTATTAATAAACTATTAAACACACAGCACAGTAAGATATTCCACTGTATAAAACACAGATTTTAAGACTAATTTTCTAATAAATATTAGTTGAAATAATTAAAGAAATCAGAGAACAACCGTACCCAAAACTGTCTCACGTAAACTGACAGGAATACAACCGACTAAATAGAAGAGCTTTTATTGACTTGAGAGACGCGGTAATGACGTGACCTCTCGAACTAGGTCGGGTTACCGGCAAGATTATTGCCAGCACAGAGCATGACGTCAACTATAAAATGAGCTACATTGATTTCCTGCCGAGGTATTTTACTGTTTACATTTTTGGGTTTCCGATAATCGTTAACAATTCTTTCGTAAGTTTAAGATTAACAATAAATTGCCGTTAAAAACAAAATAAACCAGCTGCGTAAGAAAGCTTCAATATTTTGTCTTGTAACACTGGTTTCGATGACCTTGAAAACGAAAACTTGTTTTCATTGGAAATAAAAAACTTTTTACTCGACTGTGCGAATTGTAAGTTATTTTTTTTTATTTGTAGGTATTGAATGTTCTAAAATTTATTTACTTTTTGTTAATAAGATAGGAACCATTTTAGGAATTTTCCGGATAAAAGATTTTTATAGAAATGTAAGATCGGTTGAACCAGGAAAAGTACTTATGAGGATGTGTTAGGTCATTTAAAACCTACAGTTTATTTATAGGTAGTTAGGTATTATAGCGACATGTCATTTATCCAATTAGACCATGACATTGCCTTGTCGCGCATGTAGGTAAACAAACAAGACAACTATTCCCTAGGGTTTCCCGCCAATGTTTCTTTCTTTATTATAGTCCTACCTATTAATATTATTGTTTCCTTCTATATGTAATTTCATAGGTAACCCTGTAACCCACCTACATTAAATTAATATCAAAAAACAGTTTTTGATATTAGGGAGACACGTCTACATACGCTGTCTAACTAATCATCTACAATCCTGCCTGGATGAATAAAATGATGAGTAATTTAAGTAAATACAGAAATATTGCCTTTAGCACCTATATTTAAATGTCTGGGCACAGTTTAAATATCTTTACCGTGGTCTGGGCGACTGTGAATGTCGTAATTTTAAAACTTTTAGTCGTAAGACGTGGAAGAGACGCCTTCTTTGAGGTGGGCCATGCCTTCTCATGTTCTATATAATGACAACAGCTAATAGCAATTAATTATTACGGGTCGTAGAATTAATTCTCTTTGTTAATTTAGCTCTTCAATACTGTTTGGCAGTTGATACAATAGCTTAGATGTTTCTAGCTACTAGGAACCAGCACAAGTTTATAGGTTCCAGTAGGTAATAGACAAGACATACTTACATTAATGCAATGTAATATGAATCTGGAACACATGTTTGGGTCATTTAGAGTAAAACAGCATGACCAGTTTGAAACGTTTGTAGGAAGATAGGTATGTACTTATTTTCATTGCGTACTAAAATAACAAATGAGTTTAACAGCTAAGATTAAAATTCTAGAACAATCTAAAGATGCGCGTATCTTGTGAATCTTTAGGAAGATAGAGAGAGGAAGATATACTTTTGCATTTAAAATAATTAGAAGACATTAAGTGCTCGGTTTTAAAAGAAAACGTTTAGGGTATGAGACTACCTTGGTAACTTACTTTACTTACACCATAGTAATTTCGCTCCAATTCTGATTTGAAAAAATAAATATATTCAAAGTTACAAATAGGTACTAGCAGTTCAGTGATTATTAGGTACAAAAGTTTGTCTCCTGCCCAAATGACCGTGAAGGTTACTGTTATGGGAACCATTGTCTTCAAAACATAGGTAAGTACGTAATTACGTATTCAGATTTAAGTTCGTCTTTGTCCAAAATGGACATAACATTACTGAGTTATTTTCCTTGATTGGAGTTGCAATTGCTACAGGAAACTCGGTCGAAAATATCCAAAAATATATACCTAGTTAGGTACGTTGTCGTTGCAGTCAGAATAAATTAAATGAATTGAAAAATATTTTTATTATACTAATTTATACAGTTCCGAGAAATCAAGCTACAAAACTAACTACCTACCTATGGAAAATAGTGTAGGTAAAATTGATAATTCTCAATCACCTTTTCTTCATCATCCTCCGAGCCTTTTTCCCAACTATGTTGGGGACGGCTTCCAGTCTAACCAGATGTAGCTGAGTACCAGTGCTTTACGAGGAGCGACTGCCCTATCTGACCCCCTCAACCCAGATACCCGGGCAACCCAATACCCCTTGGTTAGGCTGGTGTCAGACTTACTGGCTGGCTCAGTCACGTTTTCTTGATTGAGACTTATTAGCGTCAAGTGCATTTTCCTTCTTTTGTATTATTTGGCACCTACTTTAAATGTCAGCGTTCCTAACAATAGTATCGAATTCTCCGATTTACCATAGGTACCTAGTTTTCTAACAAAGATTTTCCTGTTTCCTCTAGGCACAAAGATTTGGCAACAAACCAGGTTTCCCATGGATTTCCTATAATGGGCACGAGGCCATGTCTGCTATTCTCAACTATGTCAAACTATTAGATAACAATGGTTGGACGGCAACGATCGTCCATTACGGATACTAAAGGTTCCAATACCTAGTACAATGAGCCCAGAAAATACAAGTGTTATAAGTATGACCGCTATATTCGTCTATCCATCCCGTAGCTTTTCAACATTTTTTTGATGAAAACTGGTAGGTATGTTGGCGGTTATTTTTAGTTTTTATCTAGTTCAGGTAAATCTCAAGATAGTTCAGGGAATCACGTAAAAAATCACACAAAAAAATGTTATAATACGGCAAGTATGTTTGTACATTTGTTATAGTCGTCTTCTTGAAGCCGATGGTGCTTAGGAACTTAAAACTCAACTTAAAAAAAAGGATTTTACTTGCTGATTTAGCAGTCCTACTTATTTTGTGGCCGTCTAGGTACCTACGTAAAAAAAGGCTAAAATTACCCATTTGCCTTGAACTCAGATGACGAAGATTTACAAGTAAATTCATAATTAATTATCTTGTTTAGTCTACTATGTGAAGTCCGGTTTGGTTATGTTGTGGGCGGCAGTCATAGATGAACTTAGTTTTTTTTTAACTTATAGGTAGTAACATGTTATGATTGAATTAGTAACTTAGAAGTGATGACATGTTGATGACATTAAAAAGAGACGGGAGGTATTACCTACAATGAAATTGGCATAGTACATAAAATAAAACACAGGAGACGTTACATGAACTAAAGTAACTTACTATAAGAAATTTATAATATCTCATAAATAGACCTTATTGGCGTATTTTCAGTATTTACCGGTCAATTTATTTAAGTGACACGTTAGCGAATTATAGGAGTGATCAAATTTGAATGGATCTCATTTTAGTAAATGACAGTTGATCACAATCACAATAGATATGACACCAAACTCCATCGGGATTGTGGGAGCATTCAGCAATGACAAGGTACAGATTTGATTGAATGGTTCGTACACATACAAGTATAGACAAAGTTCGTGATGGCAATGACCTATGATATACGTTCACTAAGAAATGTACTGACGGAGATCTACGCTAAAACAAAAGTTTATAGTACTAATAGTGTGGGTGTTTCGCAATAGCAGGATCTTCAGTAGTTATTCTGAAAATACTGGTTCGTTTGCAGCTGTAAAGAAAACAAACAAATCTAAAAGCATTTCAGTTTTCAACGGATGCTTCACATATCTTCAAAAGCGATGCATTTAATTAAGTCTGTGATCTACCTAAGCGGAATCTGAGAATATTTTGAATTTGAGTAGTATAGGTACCTACGTAACTTCGAGTTATTCCCGATTTGTCATTAGTACCGTTTGGTCACCGCATTTTTCCATACACCAATTCCATATTCGTCATTCAAGCAAAATAAATAATTTATTATGAAAATTTTTAAATTAATTATTAGGAAATTGGGTAACTACATATATCATGAATTCGGTAATGCAGATAAATACAGCCATAAAGAAAATTGTTATATTTATTCAGCTAATCTAAGACAGTTTTTTCACGGTCACTATAATTTTATTATGTGGGTGCAGAGTTCATCTACCTATCCATTTACTCATAGGTACTTAATACTTATAGTAGGGGAGGCCTAGAAGGGATTTCGGGATTTACTCAAGCGCGGCAGATTAGTATATAGGGAGGTACCTATTACCCCATTTAACACCTCCACCAAATATAAGCCCTGTATATGCAGCCGCGCGTCTAGAATAAAGGATCAGATTAGTAAAAAAAAAAATATCATCTGACATTCTCCAGCGCGTCAGATTAAGATAGGGTAGGTTAGTTATATGCTAAAAAGTGTATATTCCACTAATCTGACAATTTGCGATTGACGATAAGAAGTAGGAAGGTTACAAACATGTAAAAAAAAAACGTCATCTTGACTTTCTCGAGCGCGGCTATTTTTTTTTTATTTTGAAGGGAGTAATTCAACGTTCACGAAAAATATAAAATCTGACGATTCCCGTAAGCCGAAGTAAGGAAAATTAATCAATAAAGTTTAAAGCGTGCAGCTACGTGATGCCGGTATTCTCCTCCCAAGTTTCTATTCCTCTCTCTCTTTTTTCAATTCAATTCATTTGCAATAAGTGTTAGTACATTCTGGGTCTTAAATAATCTACACTAATATTATAAAGCTGAAGAGTTTTTTTGTTTGATCTCGCTAATCTCAGGAAGTTACTGGTACATGGTATGCAGATATATTGTTTTTAACGAAGACGATTCATTTTATTGGATACTTTTGTTAAATACGTGTGCCTTCCAGTTGCATTGTTTGTCTATCGTGATACCGAGAAATGCCGTTTCGAATACTTCGCCTTTTTTATACAGGTCGTGGCAGGCCCGCCGCTAGCTGTTTGTTCGCCCGCGTGCAAAACTGATTTTGCCGCCCTACGACTACATACGTTTTGTCAAAAAATAAAAGGGAGGGGGGGGGCGGATCCAGGGGGTCCGGAAATTCATATCCATCTAACTTGTCCAACAGAAAAAAATATATACATGCACCGCTCTGATTGCAGAAAACCCACCTACTTTTGGATAAATAACTATTGCAATACATAACATACATTCACATAACTTTTTATTTACTTGAAATGTTCAGAGTAACCTACGCAGTCCTGGGTTAGCCCACAAGCAAACTAAGCAATTGCTTAGGGCATCAATGCAGTGCAATCATTACCCAAGTGGCTGATATGTATTGAAAGATTGTGATTAACTTAAACTACTTACTTAACGCACTTAAATATCTATAACAATGTTTAAAGTCAGTAAAATATGTTATTTGGTGGGTTTCCCGTTGAAAAGTCAACTTATAAGAGACATGCCATATGTAAGGAAGCGCGAGCGGAGCGAGCGCGAAAATTTTTTAGTCTAAGGACACAAAACCAATAAAAACCACTGTAAATTAACAAAGCAAAGTCAAAAATTAAGATATGCGATTTTTTCCTTAGAGTTTTGATGAAGTAAACATATCATAAAAAACCATAACGGACGTGCGCGAAAAATGTTTTTTCGGAATTGAATGCCTCAACAATTAAACAAAGATAAAATGCGACATCTGACATGAAGCCGCGAGCGCAGCGAGCTCGAAATTTTTTGGGGATGCAGAGGGTGAAACAGTCAAAAATAGGAGACGACCAAAGCTAGGGCGGCTTTTTCCGAAACTTTATTGGTTTAATTTTGCCGCCCCCTAAATAGCATTTGCCGCACGCTACGCCGCTATCTTAAATCGTTTTTAAGAATCTTTAATTTTGAAAATGTCCTTTCAACAGATGTACCTAACTGAAACCGGCAGTGTAAGTAATATTCTTAGCGCTATTGCTGTGTTCGGAAATATTGAAATCAAATCATTAGTAAAAAGATATTGTATTTTTTACATATTACGTGATAACTCGCTAGATTTGCCGCCCCCTAGGACGTGCCGCCCGCGTGCTGTGCACGCGCTGCACGCCCGCTTACGGCGGGCCTGGGTCGTGGTGGCCTAGTCATCCGGTTAACATTGGCTCTACTCTGCATAACGTGGTTCACAAATTACGCGCGTAGTGTCGCTTCATCAATGAAAGCAACTGCTATCTCTTTCTATCTGTTCTGCAAGAGTGGCAACGCGCAACTCTACTGGATGGTTTTAAACTAATAAATTAAGTCAAATTTATACGTATTTTTTTTTTGTATGAAATAGCTGGGAAAAAGGCTAGGCAGATTATTTAGATTTTAGATTTATCTATGTGTATTAAATTGAATAAAATTAGTTTTTGTAAGATTTACGCATAGATTATTTCCGTCAAGCCATGTTATTATAGATTCTATTGTATTGTTTATGACACATGTATATTTATCAATGTTATTATAATTAAATGTAATTATTATAGAAATGTATGTAATGTATGAGCAGATTGGTACACTCCGCTAATAGCAATGTCATATATATCATTGTATGTGCCTTCTTATCGAGAACAACCTTTATTATAACAGCTTTTATGAAATGTTTGTCCGTTCTGAGATATAGATCAAAAAGTGTGTAAAAGTTGATAGTACTTAGAAGACATACTCGTAGTAGCACTTAGATATTCCCTTAAAAACTTGAGATATCAATGGATTATTTAGTTTTAACTTTTACACACTTTTTGATATTAAAGGTTGTTCTAGATAAAAAGGCCTATACAATGATTTGTATGACATTGCTATTGGTGGAGTGTACGAGGTTCCGTATATTTGTGTCCATTGTCCTTTATGTTTTTCATACTTATTTGCTTATAAATAAAAGTTTTGTACTTCAAAGAATAGGTACATACTGGTTTATTTACTTGCAATTTTTTCAGTTCTTCAATTTGTTAAAAGGTTTGCAAAAAAACTTTCCATTGTCAGATTAAGCGAATTCCTCCAGATAATCGTCAGATTATAAGATGATTACGTTAAGGGTACATAAATGAACCATATATATCTTAATCTGACGCGCTCGAGTATTTCAAAATGGCGATTTTTTTTTGCAATTTCAAGTAATGGCCACGAGTTTAGGTCACGTCTAAATCGTCAGATTATTGCATAAGAGCCTTCGTTTTGGTTCACTTAACACCCCTTTTGATAATCTGACGCGCTCGATAAAATTATTTTTTTTCCCATTTTTAACCCTTACCTACTGCCACCCCCACCATGGAAACAGTCAGATTAATATACGTATGTTTTCAAAATGACGTAGGACGTGCATGCTATTAATATCTGACGCGCTCGAGTATGTCCATGCAACTGTTTTTTTTTACATTTTTGAAAGTTTATAGCCGCTCCACCCACCGATGAAAGTGTGTGTATGTCAGGACATTTTTTTCTTCTTATCATCTAAGCTTCGCAATCTAATAGGTCTCATTGACGCTCGAGTCACTCCCGATTTAGCACTCTCGCCTCCCCTACTATTAATAGCTTATTTGCCAGTAGTAAGTTCATAAGAAAATATGTGTAGGCCGAAAACTGATGTTTTTCTCACTAAACACCTCAAGCTCAGCGGAGTCAGCGGTCAACAACACGTGGCCACAAGACGGTAGTTAAAAATAAATTCCCTTTTTATTTCGCCAGTCGCATTCTCCACTAGTGATGTCAATAGCCCTTTTACGTAACTAGGTATGCAGATAGTTTGTTTTCTTATATTTTTGCGATTTTGTTTTCAAGTCCAATCTTTAGACAAATCAAAAAAACCGGCCAAGTGCGAGTCGGACTCGTGCACGAAGGGTTCCGTAAATTACAGTTAAATCAACCTATCTCAAAAACTATAAGAGATACTTTGATCAAACCAAAAATCGTTGAAAGAGTTAATTAGCATGCATCACCTCTATTTTTTTTAGAATTTTATACCCCGTAGTTATAAAAATAGAGGGGGGGGGGACATACTTTTTACGACTTTGAGAGCTGATATCTCAAAAACCGTTCACTTTAAGAAAAATGTTTTTTAGAAAACTTTATATCATTTTAAAAGACCTTTCCATTGATACCCCACACGGGTATGTACATCGAAAAAAAAAATTTCATCCCTCAGTTACATGTATGGGGGGCCCCACCCCCAATTCTTTTTTTTACTATTTAGTGTCATATTTTTGTAGCGGTTCATACAACACATATTCCCATCAAATTTCATCACTGTAGTACTTATAGTTTCCGAGTAAATCGGCTGTGACAGACGGACAGACGGACAGACGGACAGACGGACATGACGAAACTATAAGGGTTCCGTTTTTGCCATTTTGGCTACGGAACCCTAAAAATCCCCTTATAATGGTCTAAGTCGTTTCAGTTCTCCTGTTACATACGATTTTAGTGAAAAACCAAATAAATAATAAAATTTCAATTAACTATGTAATTAATTATTTACTATTATTTTATTAAAAATCGCAAACAAAAAATCCCTTTTCTCTGGAACTTTCCCTTTGCTTTGGCGAAAAGCTTACGTACGCCCTCTTCCCAAAATTTCCAGCCCCACTCTCCCCAGTCATTTCCGTCCAATCTCTATTCTTCCCTTCTTGTCCAAAGTGCTTGAGGCTTGTGCTCATAAGCAATTTGCGCGTTTTGTTTATACCAATAAACTTATGAGCCAGCATGAGCCGTGCATTAAACCAGAGATCCTCAAAAATACCTTGGTCAAAGTTTTAATCGATATCGAATCGATGACCAAGCATCCACAAAGTATAACTCATGCTCATCCAGAGATAGAAGTCTCCAAACATTCAAAAATATCCAAAATGTCCTCTACTCCAAAAAAAGACAATAATGTCACCTAAAACAACAATAATGTTACATTCAAAACAATATTTTGGCCAGTAATTACCAACTTGTCCCTTGGGCCATTTACGAAATTACGCAAGTGGTCCCATAACATAATATTATGTCATTCGCCCATGACATAAAAACTTCGTACTTATCAAGTTAACGCTATCTACTATAAATAAACATTAAGTTCACTTGTTTTAATTCAAAACTTGTTTCGCACTTTAGTTTCAAGTGGAGCACGTTTGAAGAGACCTTTGTTGTAAGCCTTACTGCCAAAATTGAAAGTAACTATGTGTATGTCTTATATATTTAGTTATTAAAAGGAATTATTAATTACAGTTGCAGTGTTCCTAATTTGTCAAGTCTGATGCCCATTTTCACCAACAGATACCTAAATTTAGGGATCCAATAAGAGCATTTAGGGAACACTTAATACGAATTTCGTTTTCACCAAAGCCTTTATTATTGGGGGAGCCCTTATTCTAACTGACACTTAGGGAAACGTTGAGAGATTGTTGGTGAAAACGGGCATGAATCTCAGTAATTTATCTATAAGCTTCAGACATTACTCAGCTGTACCTACTTATATAAAAAGAGGAAACATTTTTTTTGTAGCCTAAAAGCCCTCCGACGGTTGGGATACTAGACTATCCCCGACTTACATAGGCTATATTTTTTCCAGTTACGGGAATAAGTTTCTCCGGTACGCGGATGAAACCACTGAAAAGAGCTAGTAAAATATGAACTTCACCTCTTCATATTACGAGTGCATTAGCGTAGCATTAGCATATTGTAAAGATTGAATATTAGCTTGATAAACAAAGAACGTTTATAAAACTCTTTGAAGCGGTTTGTTGACCGCGCCCGAAACTATAATCCGAACGACCTTCGCGGTTATGAGAGAGATACCGATTGTGAGAAACATGTATATTGAGTACTACATATCTACGACTAGCTTCTGCCAGCGGTTTCACCCGCATCCCATGTGAACCTGTGCACGAACCCGGATAAAAAAGTAGCCTATAGCGTACCTCGATGAATGGGCTATCTAATACTGAAAGAATTTTACAAATCGGACCACTAGTTCCTGATATTAGCGCGTTCAAACAAATAAACAAATTCTTCAGCTTTATAATACTAGTATAGATATATAGTTTCATATTATATTGTACAATGTCAGGTCATGGCTTTGAACGACCTAGACAGCAGATGGCGATGGAATTGTAAACAGATATGATTTAATGCTCCCAAACCAAATAGGTATAGGTATGTATAAAAGTGAGTAGCCTGCGGTTTTATACACGTCTTGAGGGAAATACTCTCATCACCGGAAGAAGTTTTAAGGATAGATACTACATGTCTTTGTGCCAAATCTCAATCGGTTGGGCTGTTTTAATTACCAAAAGGTATCAATAAAGTAAGGAATTAAGGATAACTCATTATTATTCCACGAAGAACTAATTTATTTTTAAGGAAAAATGAGGAAAAACCGCATTTCAAAAATCCAAAAAGGTCACAACTTGCTCTATATTAAAGTAGCAGGAAAATTCAGACAGTCATACAAGGAAGGTGGAAAGTCCGATCCAATGACCTTAAATATCGTACAACTCCAAAAAATTTGCGAGTGTCATGTCATGACTAAATAGGCGTGGGTGCTTATCTTCATCGAAGAAAGAAGTCAATGGCGCTAAAATCATACGTCACAAAATGATTCAGATATCCTTGTGGTTTAATTAGGGTATACCCACATTTATCGACGCGGAATTGGCTCAAGCTAAGTGCGTGTCACCAGAGTTACTCGACTTGTTGGATACTTCAGATAGATATTCTGTATTAGGTACACCAATTTTACATAATACATACATACTTAATCTAGTTAAAGTAGGTGATATAATGGGAGGCCTTATCGCTAAGAGCGATCTCTTCCAGACAACCTTACCTATCAGCGAGTCAGTTGATCAGTTATACAAACGGCTCGTTTTGTCCGATGACGCGTAGTCCGAGCCGTGTCGATGCGAATGGTATTAGTAACACCCTTATTATGTACCTAGACTTAAAGGCTTTTTTGAACAGTATTAGCCGATTCCGTGTCGCTCTTTGTTAAAACACTGACATAGGTACTCAGCTGCATCTGGTTAGACTGGAAACCGAGCCCAAGATGGTTGGGAAAAGGCTCGGGAGATGATGATGAGCCGACTCCTCGACGTTAAATGTGGTAACACCCTTATGTTCAACGAACTTATGTTTGTATTAGTCATGATCATAGTATCTGAGTGAAGTGTATTGCAGTTTGCAGATGATATCAGAATAACTGAACGCAAGACTAATGAGTAATTAGCGCCTTTGTTTGTTCCTGTTAGCAAACAAGAAGTTAGTAATTGAATATTTGATGTTGTACCGTTTTGCGTGTACAGAACTTGTTCCTTACTTACTTATAGAGGTAGATACGTTGTAAAATATGGGATCACAGGCAGGCTTTTTGGCATAGACCCATTTGGAAGAAAACCCAGACGAATATATTAGAGCAAATTCTTTTAATTGTAGAAAGGCACTTAAGTACATACACTTTTTATAAACTTGAAAATAATTCAATAAATCATATACTTACATTAACTTCCACTGTATGTGTATGCTTGTAAATAAAAAAAATACAATTATCATCTTCTGTAAGTTAGCTTAATATTGTACACATTTGTTTCTAACGTTAAATAAAAGAAAAAAAGTTCGTCAGCGATTTTATAGTGCATAGACCTGCATTTGTATGTAAACCTGTTTCGTCGCTGGATCGGCAAAAGGGCTGGGATTAAAATAGCTGGACTGGTTCTTTACCATATCGAGAGCCACATTTCAGGTTCTTACAGTCTGGTTGTAAGGATTCGTTAAGTATGTATTAAAATCGTTATATTAAAAGGGTGTACTAATTTGTCGAGTTACTGAAAGCATGCTTGCGTGTAGTAGGTGTCCTAATTTACTATTTGTCAATTTCTTAGAGGTCAGGGTCAAGGTTGTGTTAAAACATTCATATTCACCAACACGTTCTACTGACCAGCATTACGTTGATATTTTCCTGAATCTTGATTACTTATGGGTTTTACCAAAACAATAAAAAATTGATGTATAATGTCGATTTGTAATTATGACTAAAACATTATCATGTTGGCAGTTTTTGCCAAAGTATTACGATGTGGTGACAAATTTTAGTCTAATGATCAAGATTTCATTTCACAAGATGTCAATGACATGATAAAATTTGTCGAAACAAATAAACTTTTATTACAAGTGTTGACAAGTAAAAGCTCTTGCCAAGAGGAACACTAAACATGTGAGATTCTCTCATTAAGACCGCTTCGTCATTTCCTTGCTCCTATAGATAGAACTAGCACGTTTATAGTAAGACTAACACATGGTCTTTACTACATCGTAAAGATTATACAGAAGCTATAAAACAGATGAAAGCTACTCACCACAGCATTCACATTGACAGCTGCGCAAACTTCTTCTATGACTTCCTCGACAGCCCCGCTTTCATATTCATCAGCAGGCAACGCTGGGTACAGCCTCATGTTCGTACTGAACATGGTATCATCTTCAGTTGGCAGCTTAGGGTACAGACTTCCATTGCCAAGTAGAGGCTCTTCTCCTTCTCCTCTCTCAGACCTTAGGAACCCTTTCGCAGCTTTCGCAGCAGCACTGGCCGTACGATGCCATCCCCAGCCATTGGCCTTAAAGTTCTTCGGATAATAATTAAACATTGTTAACACTTCACTGAACACTTGCACTAAACGTTCGAGAGTTATGTGCCGAAAATAATCACGTCTTCACTTCTCAGCGGGTGGACAGCGAATGAAGCTGTTGCTCGATTCCCGTGTTTATGCTTGTGTTTAAAATCTGTAACAAAGAAAGTTATCCCCTTGTAAATCATCGCAGATGTGGATGTAATGTGATTTTGGGAAAGTACGTGTGATTTGTAGTTTTCGGGAGCAGTAATATTGTGAGTTTATAAGTGGGTGATTCGTTACGATTTTTTTCTGGATGACTACATGACGTATAACATTGTACTGTTGCACGTCCACATGTACCTCTTGTCCCCTTCGTTCTAGAAGAAGAAAGGGTAGTAACAGTATAATATAAGTGAGTTCGATAATCTTTGGACGTAAATCACGAGACTCATCTTCGTTTATGGACAAATATAAAAAACCTACATAGGTGTATATACCATCATTATTTATACCTACATTACAGATCCATAAATCACAAGCTCTATTCGGTAATTTAGACAAAATGTGCGAAACTACAGCAATCAACCTTGATGTGGTTTATCATTTGTGACCGGTTGATGACGTCATAGTAATTGAGACTATTTCGATGATTCGCACAACTAATGGAAATGTGGTTTTTATCTTTCGTACTGCGGACGTCTTGTAAGTCTTGTGTGACGTATGGACGCAGTATGTTTTTATCTAAAACAAGTTGATTGTCGCGGTTCAGCTGTGTCTCATTGATTTCTTTCCGTACCTACCAGGCCAAAATATAGGTAGCCTAAACTTCCTCCCGTTTCTGGACAGAATATAGCCTAGTCTAGGTTCCTAATAGTGAAAAAAAATTCAAATCGGATAATTAATTTCGGAGCTGGAAAAGTTACAGACAAATTAATGTTTCCTCTTTACAATGTTAGTTTGTCAAGCGCGGATCCAGCCCTCAAAAAAGGTTGTGGTCACAGCTACTAGAAAATCGGCTAAGTACCTCATTAACAATCATGCAAGTCGTTTATGAACTTTTGAATTAAACTATTTTCTTTTTTCTGAGCATCAGGACTTTGGCATTAGGAAAGAAAATAAACTTAGGAGGAAGTCGGACCCGATTTAAAAAATATACCGGGACAGTCATTGCTGAAGCACCCTATATGGAAAGATTGCGAGTAGTATTTTTTTTGCGCGAGCGTAGCAAGCCGGAAAATTTTTAGATTTTGTTGTAGGTACCAAGTTATAAAACCAAAAGCGAAGACGCAGAATATAAGCGTATAAAGTTGCGCGAGCGAAGCGAGCGCAAAATTTTTGAGTTCTGTGCCACAAATTACCTAAAGAAATTATAAAAAAAGTACCGTGTAATTAAGAAGCGGTGAGCGTAGCGATCGCAAAATTTTGGAATCTTGGAACACGAAATCACCCAAACAAGTAAAAAAAGTAACCTCTGAGGGAAAAAACCGCGAGCGCAGCGAGCGCGAAATTTTTTTGAGTTTTGGAACAAAACAGTACCAAAACAACTAAAAAAATTAAAATAGTGCCTATTGTAAATAATAATAATTGTATGGTATTAGACAGCTGTGTTGCTGGGAAGTTTGTTCTTCACCGCTTCTTCTTAACCAGAAAGTGCTGAAAGAGGGCGTTATGGGGGTGCTATCCTCTTCTACTTTTAAATTTTAACTTAAACGAACGTTTTCGACATTGGACTCAAATCACCGCAAAGTGAAGAAGCCGCGAATTTTTTGAGTTTTGGGACACAAAAGTACCTCAAAAACTAAAGCTGTTAGAAAAAAAATATGGTGACCACGAATTAGTAAACAGCGGTCATAAAATTAAATGCAACAAAAAAAGTCTTAATTTGTTCCCTTGTGTTATGATCAGCCTATCGATTTCAAAAAACCGTAAAAGTGTGAGGTCACAAGTCTAATAAGGTTGTGGGCATGCCCATCTTGCCCACAACGGTGGATCCGCCCTTGTAGTTTGTATGAATATTAATTGAGAGGAGCCGTAGCCCTTAGGGTCGACCTTTTGAAGCGCTCTTATTGTGATGGCCCTTATTTATACAACGATAACCCAAGAACAATATTTCTTCTATTCATTCATCAGAAACATAAACTGTTTCTTGCAATCGTAAAATTAACATGAACCAGAATACAATGCTTATTAACCTTCATAACTCTTTCTGCAGTTGATAAAAAATTGCACGATTGTCATACACGTGCATTATCTGATTACAGTTTATCTTTGTTTTATGTTCATATGAGCATATATGAGCTTGTATGAGAATTTGAAGTGTGAGTGAGCAAATAACCTTGCATGCATGTTGTTACAAGGTGTGTACGCACGAAGACTTGATTAATTTTCGTGTCTAGGTTTTAAATAAGGACAATTAATTAAGTTTAAGGTGCACCTTTGTTTTCATGGGTGTGTAAAGGTTGGGCAAGGTGAGAGGTTATAGTGGTCATAGGACTCAAATTGCTGCAAAAGTAACATCGATGAGTTTAACAGCACTTTCAAACGAGTAGATTTTCTGCTCACATGTTTTTGAGCAGGTCTTGCGGGGGTGCGCGCGTATAAGAAACAATTGACGACTTTCGGTTCAAATGATGTCACGTCAAATTTTTGTCGCTCGGAATGTGTCGTGCGTAAAAACCCCCATCGGGAGATCGACTGGTGTGTAAGCACTATTAGTTACGTCATCATTAATTTAAGAGTCCAGCTCTTGTCGGTGCAGCTCCTTCCATTTACACCTATCTAGCGTCAACTCCTGAGCTTCCATATACGTCACAACCTTCACCTTTTCTTTAATTTGCTTGATGTAGCTATATCTTGGACGACCCCTTCCTCTCTTTCCTTCGACTTTCCCTTCCACGATGTTTTTGATAAAATCGTCGTGACGTATAAGGTGTCCCATCATTTTTCCTCTCCTATTCTCTATATTTTGCAATAGTTACGTAGTAACCATTAAATAATCTGTGCTATTAGTCAGTCCGTAAATATTAATTTGACACTTTCTTTTCCCTTAATCAGAGTAAATAGGTACTCATTATTACAGTTACACTAGTAAGTACCTACACATTAAAAAAAGTTTACTTTTACAAATCACATTGTCACTCACCGCAAATTGCTCTTATTTATAAAACGTCATAAGACCAAATTAAAACAAAATAAGGAACTTCATGAACGTAATGGAAATAATTAAAAACATGCTTGTAACATGTTCTTTAATACATATTAAGATGCTCGTATTTCTATGAACTAAATTCATTCTGTATAATATCTTGCAACTGATTCTTAGTTTGTCGTTTTATTTTTAGACGTGGAAATGTATGAAAACTGTTTATATAGGTACTGTAAAATAAAACGGATGTTTTGTTTGTTAGAATGAAATAAATCCACAATTCTCTAGCTAGATATTCAAAGTGGAAATTTAGGCTTGAGAAAAAATCGGAATGGCCAAATTCCCACTGGATAGGTATTATAAAATTGCCAACGATACTCTGCCCACTCTGGTTTTTACATCAAAACAACTTACACCGGCGAAACATGTTAAAAACTTATACCTGATGTAACATCTTGTATTAGGTACCATACCTTGTTTCTAGCAAATAAAATTTATTATTTCTTTAATCTAATCCCTGGGCTACTTTTTATCTAATCCCCTAGGGACGCGGGAAAAACCCTAAAAAAGCTATTTTGCAATAGTTTTAGCTACAATTTGTCACCAATTATCATATTCGCAATACATTTTACAACTTCTATAAATGGCAATGTGGCGTGTTTAACAAAAACAAACAATAGTAAGTATTTTCGTCATTTTTAAGGTGTAATAAATTCCGTTGCAAACTTAGGGAGTGACCAAAAAAATAGGGCGAATTTTGCCACTCCCTTGTAAACATGTCGTCATCACGACCTCTTTGCTCTATGGTACATTCAGTTTAATTACTGGGATTAAACCTACGTAGTATACTGTAGTCTATTGTTTATGGCACTTTAGGGAACGCTTTTGTTTTTATTGACAGGTCTAATATTACTGTAATCTATGGAGGTTTTTCTTGCGTCCAGAGGGAATTCCATAACTCACAGTGACAAACGTTAGGATAGAATTATGGCGATTATCCAATTATTATCAATCACTGAGTTTGTAACTGAGCCATTTAAGCAAAACTAGAGAGAGATGTGGAAGTAGTATCCCGCCATATCTGACCCACAAGAAGGTGGATAAGTTGACGATACTAAAATGACTTCCCATGTCTAAAAAATATCCATATTATGCCATCACGTGTCATATTATGCCATCCATATTATGATATCACAAAAACTGCAATGATGTTCGTCCATTATACGTCATTATCTCACTACAAAAAATAATATGACCACTTGTTGCGCACGTATACTGAGATTTCCTCAACCTTGTTCCTTCTACGGCTTTATCATATAAGGCGTTTATAGCATTAAGTATGTATACTATACTATACCTATTTACTTAATCTCAACACAGATGCCTTGCATAATAATAAGTTAACGTCATCTGCCTGATTCATAGACAATGACGTATCAGCTATGCGTAGAAGATTGTGAATAGCATGACTTGATGACTTATCAATAAAATTATCAGTCATACTATAATGAAAGGGTGCTTCAGTCATTTGTCCGGGATTCCCCAGATTTTGAGGGTATTTAGGAGCCCTCTAGAACGTTCTGAAAGGGCCAGAACTGTCCCAGTTGTTGTTCGCAGTATTTAACTGTTTGGGCTGTCATTTTATGTCTTGTCCTACGTAAAAATAGTTTTTGCAATGCTTAGCCACGGCTTAACGAGTTCAATGATGGCAGCCCTATCTTCTTCTTCTTCTTTCGTGTCGATGACATGTCTTGAGGGTCATAGTATTAAGTTTGTCTATATATTGTAAATATATTGAATACCGTGAACCATAACATGATTAAAGCGTCTGCGATATCTTTTGTATGCACGTCTTGACGATGATTACTACTAAACGGAATGCGTTAGATGCGCATTGTGTTGTAGGTTTTCATTGACTCGGTAAGAAAATTATTAGGAAATCTCTGGGTCTTCTAGACCTGGGTCTTGTTCTCACCTGAGTGGATTCAACCGGATAGAAGTAGCCTGTAGGCTCCCGAAATGGGCTACTTAACAAGAAAAAAATTTTGCAAATGCCCAAGTAGTTTCTGAAATTGACGCGTTCTAGTAAACAAACTTTCGGCTTTACAGTAAGTATTGGCATAGATTTCCATCATTTGTAGATTTTACTGCATTGGAATCAATCAAGATAAGGACTATCGCTCAGTAAGTAGATACCTAGATATACTTTAAGCGGAGTTGCGCTCCCTACAAGTCAATTGAACGAGATTAAATTAGAATAAAATACACAGACGTCGCGTCGGGAGGAAATATACTGGTGCAACTGGGTAGACTGTTTATTTAATGAAGTTTGCAGATGAAGCCATTTGTTGAGTGCATTTGTTACATAAGTTCACGTGGTTCAACATGCGTTGTTGTCTAGTCGTAAAACTGCAGTAAGGAGGTAGTTACTGATTGATTAGTGGCCAGTGTTTAATTTTTGGATGCATGTATTCCAATGAATGGCTGAGGCTAAGTCAACAACGTTACAGTTACAGTTACTACAGTTAAGGTTACAGCAAAAACGTCAGTTTTTCTTAAGACAACTGTTTAGGTACTTTGAAAATAGGGATAAATAAGAAAATTCATAGTAAACAGTTGTTTTAAGAAAACGACGTATATGATGTCGGTGAACTTGGGCATGAAAGATTCCGGAAAAAAGTCCTCGTTTGACATTACATTTTAATGAACAACAAATCATATTATATTTAAATTATGTATTCGATATCTACATTGACATTTATTATCAGACACTGATGAACACAGATGTTGCCTAAGAGCGCTTTCACACAAGCGGATTTTAAGCGGGACAACGCTCGCTCGATTCGTACAGGCGGTCTTGCGCGGATACAAATTATGAGACATAGGTATCGCTTCTACTAGTTAGGTATGGTAACTTATCCGTAATTCATTAGAAGCCACTATATTCCTTGTAAGCGCTTGTGGCTCATTCATTTACATACCTAGGTAGGACTAGGTACCTACTTTAGGTCAGTTACGCGCAGGACCGACATTAACGTGCTCTCCGATGCACGGATGCATCAATCATCAACTTCCAGTTTCTGAGACCATAAAGCGATTTTGACCTGACTCAGGAATCGACCCTGAGTCCCCGTGCACTACCTACCGCTTTATGTGACTACTAGACCCAGGAGGTAGGTCTATCTACAAAGGATTAATTAGGAACATAGGTAATTGTTACGTTCATAAAAAAGGTATTATAGGTACAATAGGTAGGTAAAATCACCCAATGTAAACAAGTAATTTGTTTCTGTTTACCGATACTAATATCCAATTTAGTGCAATACGCGATAAGAATTCATTCTGTTTGATAAGTTGATAAGTCAACTCAAACAAGATAAAAACCTAATAAAAAATGGGTGTGACAAACTTGCACTTTCGTGCGATAATTTAAAATTCGAATAAAATTGTTACGAAAAGTCAAAAAAGGTTTTGTTAAATATCTACTACCCTTTATTTACATACTTATTTTAACGAACGAGATCTGCTTACTAAATATTTTGTTTACTTATTTGTATCAGGCATTTCTGTGATGAAAATATAATGAATTTAAAAGTAATTCTAAGTAAACGGATATCCTCCGAATATATTAGTTGTTTGTTGTCATCACGTGCAGTACCTAATCAGACATTCACTTGGTAATTTCAGGGTCGCGAAACAAAAACAGATGTGCTAAATGCACAGTTAACAGAACACAGTCCGTTAATAATTTACTCTTCTCGAACTGCTTTAACTAGCAAATCTTATTAGGAAAGTTTTTTAATTCACAAAAAAAATTTAAAGGATAAAAAAAGTTAAGACAACAAAGAAAAATGCAAAATAAACTTACCACCTATCTCTCCGGCAACTGGTGAACGATTTCCTTGAATGACTCAGATTTTGGTTGGAACGAGTGATCTATGAACTGTGAGAGCCAAGGTTAATACTTCATTCATTACTGGCGTTCGGAAGTGATAAGCGGATACATTTGTCTTATTTACATTATTATACAGTTTTTAGTACTAAAATGAATATTTTTTCATATGGAAAACCTATATCGATATTAATTTGTTTGTTTCAGATGCGGAGGTCACAACTTGTAAACAGTAAAGAAGTGGATGGTTTCTGAACGAACTTGTAGTTGCTGTCAAATGTGTCAAAAGTTGTCGGGAGTTGTCAAAAGCGAAAGCCACACGTGTTTTTATTATTGTTAGAAGAATAGTTAAAATTAATTAAAATGAAGGTATTATCAGAAGAGAGGACGCGAATTTTATTCGAAAAGCTAACTAAATAGTAAGTTTTCATTAAACCTTATACTTTTATACATAAAAAAGCAACATTGTGCAAGATTTGTTTCAACGCGTGCCGAACTCAGTTTAAGCTTAGATAAACTGTGTTATAACCTCTTGTTTTACAAATAATCGCTGCAAAATCTTCGCCATTGAGCAGAAATACTCTATATTACTTTTATAAGTTACCCAATATTTCTACAAAGGTCTGCACCATAACAACCTACATAAAAATGTTTACTTATTTTTTCAGCATTGGAGTGAACGTGAAGCTCCTTATTGACCGGCCAGATGGTACCTACTGCTTCAGAGAAAAGAAAGATCGCGTCTACTACATATCAGAGCGCCTCCTACATTTAGCACAAACTGTGAAACCAGATAATTTAATAGCTGCCGGAACTTGTTTTGGAAAGTTCACTAAGACTAACAAATTTAGGCTGCATATTACTGCATTGACATATATCGCTCCGTATGCGCCTTACAAGATATGGGTGAAGCCTTCTGCGGAACAACAGTTTTTATATGGCCATCATATTATTAAGAGTGGTAAGGATACCTTTACATTTTAGATTATATGCTACCTAATTTAATTTGTATTGATATTTTAAAGTGGTATTGTATATTTTTGGCTTGTGTAAGAGGGTTCTCTGAAATCACAGAGCTAGTTCCCCAAATAACTTCACTGCAACTACATTGCAATGACTATGTTTGTATTGTTATAAGATAGAATTTGGAAAGCAATGACTGTTTCGAGTTATTTGTGCCAAAATTGACATGTTTCTCTTTTCAAAAGCAATTTAGGTATACACTGATTATTTTTCACTTCAAAACATTTTATTTAATTTTCCAGGTCTAGGCCGCATAACAGAAAACACACCAAAAAACCACGGTGTAGTAGTGTACACAATGTCAGATATCCCCATAGGGTTTGGTGTAGCTTCACGGACAACAGCTGAGTGCAGACACGCAGACCCACTAGCCACCATTGTGTTCCACCAGGCGGACGTCGGAGAGTACATCCGCTCTGAGGATACTCTTACATAGTGGTTAATAAATAGGTTTTACTTTAGATTGTGTTTTATTAGTAAAAATATACCCATAAAACACTTCAGCCTTATCCTTAACATTGGAGGAATATTTATTGCTATCTCATAGTTAAGAGAGGGTCCTATAATATCTTCCAGATATTCTATAATTTTAATTTTGAATAAATTGATCAGTTTCAGTTTTTGAGGATACGAACTGGAAGCTCCATCTTACATTTTCAGCAGTCACCTAAATCTACTATGTCAATCGTAGTTCTATACATTCGAAAGGCTTTGTTCTCAATTTACATTTAATAAGTCTTAAGCGGGTGTTTTATTTTATTGATGTGACTATTTACGTCCCAAAACACCACGGAGTAGTAGTGTATACAATGTCAGACATCCCCATAGGGTTTGGTGTAGCTTCACGGACAACAGCCGAGTGCAGACACGCAGACCCACTAGCCACCATTGTGTTCCACCAGGCGGACGTCGGAGAGTACATCCGCTCTGAGGATACTCTTACATAGTGATTAATAAATAGGTTTTACTTTAGAATGTGTTTTATTTTATGTTGTTATTCTTCCTGCAGAAGTGCACGTTTAGCACAGAGTTTAAACTTTGCGTAAGTAGGTTTACATACCTAACATTAGAGGAGTATTTATTGCTATCATAGTTTATGAGAGAGTCATAATATTTTTCAGATATTCTCTAATTTTTATTTTTATTAGATTTTTGACCAGTTTCATCTGAAAGGAACTGATAGCACCATCTCACATTTTCAGCAGTAAGTCAAACTTACTGATGTCAATCGTAGTTCTGTACATCCAAGCTACATGACACTGTTTTCAACCAACATTTAATTAGTCCCCTAACTATCATGGTGTTTCATTTTATTGATGTGCCTATTTACACGTCCAAAACACCACGGCGTAGTAGTTTACACAATGTCAGATATCCCCATAGGGTTTGGTGTAGCTTCACGGACAACAGCCGAGTGCAGACACGCAGACCCACTAGCCACCATTGTGTTCCACCAGGCGGACGTCGGAGAGTACATCCGCTCTGAGGATACTCTTACATAGTGGTTAATAAATAGGTTTTACTTTAGATTGTGTTTTTTTGTTTAAAAGCAATTCAACCTTATCCCAAGTCTTGTATAAAGTCACCTGTAGCACTGAAATAAGATATCTGTGATTTTTAAGTGTAAAGTTTGCCAGTAGCTAGCTAGAGATATAGTTAAAACTGGTGGGATGTTTTTTGCTATACTAGTTAAAGAGAGTCATATAATATCTTCAAGACATTTTATGGTTTTTAGACATTTCAATTCAATTTTAAATAAATTCCAGTGTCTAGAAGGTAGGTAGATCAAGTTGCGCCATCTTGCATTTTCAGCAGTAACCTAAACTTACTGATGTCAGTCGTAGTTGTACACATTTATAGGCTTTGTTTCCGAATTACATTTAATAACTCTTAAGCGGGTGTTCTATTTCATTGATGTGTCTATTTACGCCCAAAACACCACGGAGTAGTAGTGTCCACAATGTCAGACATCCCCATAGGGTTTGGTGTAGCTTCACGGACAACAGCCGAGTGCAGACACGCAGACCCACTAGCCACCATTGTGTTCCACCAGGCGGACGTCGGAGAGTACATCCGCTCTGAGGATACTCTTACATAGTGGTTAATAAATAGGCTTTACTTTAGATATTGTTTTTTATTGTTTAAAAGCAATTCAACCTTATTCTAATTCTTGCACAAATGCATCTGTGGCACAGAAATAAGATACAGAGTAAACTCCATGTAATGTTCCTCGATTTAAAGACAAAATGGCTAAAGCGTCGAAATCAATGGCTTTAGTTGGTTTAGCTTGTTTTCTATAGACTGATACACTAGCAATTTAACGCCAACTATTTCTAACACTATAAAATGCACAGTCCCTTCATTGTCGTTATATAATGTTTACACTGTATTTGTACTTTTTTACGTAAAGTTTGCCAGAAGATAGGAATATACCCACCACAGGTGGGGTCAGGTGGAGTGTTTATTGTTATCGTAGTTTAAGAGGGTGTTATATAATATTTTGAGATGTGCCTATTTACACACCCAGAACACCACGGCGTAGTAGTATACACAATGTCAGACATCCCCATAGGGTTTGGTGTAGCTTCACGGACAACAGCCGAGTGCAGACACGCAGACCCACTAGCCACCAGTAGCGGCGTAAGGGGGGGGCGGAGGGGGCGGTCCGCCCCGGGTGCCATCTCGGTCGGCACATATCTGCACGACCAGGATGGCGCGGGCAAAAGGGACCATTCACGGAGGGCTTTCGTAATCTGCCAAGCCTAGGTTCACCACCATCGCCACGGGATTGAGAGGGGTGACACAGTCCGACTGTCACCCCTGTCTTTTTCACTCACATCCTTGCCGCACCCCACTCGCGCCAAAATCACAATAAATTAACTGATTATTTAAATGAATTCCTTGAAGTAAGAAAAAAGCGCTCGCTTCGCTCGCGGTTTTTTTTTTCTTTACAGATTTTAATTTATTCTGCGCTTACTTTTGTGACCCAAAACTCAAAAAATTTCGAGCTCGCTACGCTCGCCGCTTTTCCACTTTACACTGCATTCTTTTAACTACTTCGAGTACCTTTGTGTCCCATAACTCAAAATATTTCGCGCTCGCTACGCTCGCGGCCATTCCACTTTGCACTATTTTCTTTTAACTGGTTTGGAGTTCTTTAGTGTAATGTAACTCAAAAATTTTCGCGCTCGCTACGCTCGCGGGTTTCCCAAGATTTGCAGTGCTTTCTTTTAACTGCTTTGGGTACTTTTGAGACCCAACACTCGAAAAATTTCGCGCTCGCTACGCTCGCGGCTTTACAAAACTTTGCAGTGCTTTCTTTTAACTGCCTTAAAGTACTTTTGTATCTCTAAACTCAAAAAATTTCGCGCTCACTACGCTCGCGGCTTTTGAAGAATTTACAGTGGTTTCTTTTAACTGCTTTGGGTACTTTTGTGTCCCTAAACTAAAAAACAAATGCACACGGTACTGATGGCAGGTATATGTAGTATGCGTTTAAAAATAATCCATAAAAGAAATTTTGGGGTGCTCAATACCGCCCCGGGTGCCATCTGATGCTACGCCGCCACTGCTAGCCACCATTGTGTTCCACCAGGCGGACGTCGGGGAGTACATCCGCTCTGAGGATACTCTTACATAGTGAATAATAAATAGGTTTTATTTTAAAGTGTGTTTTATTAAAAAAAAATATCCATAAAGCAAAGTAACAGAAACTTGAATAACTGATGTTTAGTTTTGCAAGATATGTACATACATACCCAACTTTTCTGGAGTGTTTTAGTTCTGAGAGGGAGTTATATAATATATCAAGATAATCTATAGGTAGTTATTAGGTATTTTGAATCAATTTATAAATAAGTATTTTTTTTCAACAATTCAAACCAGTAGCGCTATCTTTCGTTTTCAACAGTAAACAAAACCTACCGATGTTGATCGTAGTTCTGTACATACAAACTAGATGGCGCTGTTTTCAACAAACATTTAATTAGGCCTAAGCTATCAGTATCAGGGTGTTTTATTTTATTGATGTGCCTATTTACGGAAAAAGGCATCCTGAATGATTAATAGTAAACAATCACAGCTTAGTTTCATTAGATGTGCTATATAGGATCATGACCCAGGAATATTATGAAGAAATATTAATGGCGATTCTTTTGTATCGCTGGATGAAAATCCTGACTATTCGAGGGTAGGCAAGAAACTTATTATTAGCAAAGTATGAAGGTCATGTGTCATCTAAAATTAGATGATTAATTATCGCGAACTCACGAGGCGATAATATGAGAATGAAAATATCGATATTCAAGTTGAGGTAGAAATTACAACGACTCATCATGGTAGATTCCTATATGTATTGGCAGTGACTTTACACTATAAAATAAATAAGTATGTATGTACATAAATAAGTATATATGTTATAGATAAGTACTTACCAGGTTATAATTTACAAAATACCTACATAGCCATAACTTGCTATTTATATTTCTAGGCGAAATCTAATACCTAACATACTTACATAAGTATTCAGAATAGGTTGCAGGCATTGACATATATTCTAGCGATAGACAAGAACATCCATACAAATAATTTACCCGCTTATGTCGTCTGTTGACATCTCGTTGACGTATTGTGACATGTAGTCATCCTCATTGATGTTAATTGCTGAAGTGTCGCTCGTATTTTGCCTACATTTTTCATTACTCAAAAAGTTTATATCTAAGTGAATTCAAAATCATGTAATATATCAAAAAGTTTATTTATATCTAATTGAATGCAAAATCATGTAATATATTAAAACCAGGAACTTATTTTTAGAGTTTTTAATATTAATTACGATGTTTTTTTTCTTAAGAGGGCTATCACAAATTTTCGCGAATTTAATTATTTTTTCTTGAAAGTAAGAACATACAATGACAAAGTGAAGTCTGTTTTCATTGATATTTTACCTACTACCAGTTTTATGGCACATCTGTTTCTGCACGATTTTCTTAATCCATAATTTAAGATGGCGGGCGGGAACAAATTAATGCATATTTGTAAAATTGAATTATAAATGAAAAGTATGATATACAAGCGTTGTAATAGCATGAACAGTGTGTAATTTTACTAACTTGACTCTCGAATAGTTTATATGTGTAAGTTTATACCTTGATATGTATTTTCTATTTTATAATTGTCGTTTCATAGACATCCATCTGACGCAGGCGTCAAAATCGCTCTGATTTGCCATTTTGGGCACTGCATAGTCTGCACTGCAGTTCAGTGTGGTAAGCTTTTTGTTCGGAACGTTCTATCTAGTACGTAGTACATATATATCGATGGTTGCAGGTAAGTTATACCATAGAGTTATACTCAATATAATACTCTTTGGTTATACCATATAACATCTACTCAATGGCCGGTCGGTCACTATCGTTTCTATTCCGTCGAACGTAGTGTAAATTTAGGGTAGGTACCTAAAACTATGAATTAATTAGTACCCACTATCCGGGACCCGTATCGTGTTTAACACGGTAGACATGTTCTTACATTTGTGACTGTTTCTTCCGGCTCCATCATCAGACCAGGTTAACAGCACCATATTTATTGTATTGTCATTAGAACTATGTACATACTACAACTGACAATTTTCATGATGCTATGATCCTTTTGAAGATTGTTAAATAATTACCTTAGATTTCATTATTTATTACCTACGTAGGTAGGTACTATGTACAGGTAGACCTAATAAAAGCGTGTTAACACTAGACACTACCTCTGAGCCCTAATTTTGTTTTTAGGTGATTTTGAATACATCATGCGTTGACAAGACCAACGCAACATATAAAATGTTAAAACCAAAGACAAATGAGAGCCATTTGCGCGACAGATATTAAATTTTTATGAGACATGTTTCACGCCATTTATTGTCGTTACTTAGTATTGCGCTATTAGGCTTTTATTATTGCTGTTTGCGCCATATGTGACAAATTGTTTTGAACAATGATGGATTCATTAAAGTTTAAAATTCATTTGTAAATGTTTCTAAGTTGAAAATAGTTATATAAACGGCAAGGATAATGTTCTAGGACTACTAGCTTTCGCCCTTTATAGTGTATCAGCCGTACTGTGGATCTATTGTCATCACAAATTTCGTACAAAAGTAGATTACCTACTTATGTCCATCTTCAGCATAGATAATCCTACCTAGGTACATCTGTGCCAAATATTAATATAAGCGTGATCACATAAATCTTAGAAACAGTTAAGGACATATAAACAATAATAATAACGATTATAATCATTTACGCTTGTCCAAAGTTAACCTAAAAAAAAAATACCGGTAATTTCCTTTCCAAACCATTAACGGATAAGTTACATTGAGATTTACCTACTTGGTAAAAAATGCCTTTACATTGTCTCAACCATTCAAAATTCAATTGAACAACTCGCAACATCCAATTGGATACCTTTTAATATCTAAAATCTTATTTAAAGCCTTTTAAGTGGCCCTTTGTGTTATGTAGGTGGTGTACCAAATAGGAGAACAAAATTACTAGCGGAGGTGCCATAACGGAGGGCTGCGGGATTGTTCGAAAGAGTAACCGCGGCCCTGGTACATAAAAGGTACTACGACGGAACACGACGGTTTTTAGTCAGTAAGAGTCTGACACTCCCTCATCGCTGCTAACCCACAGCCCACAGCGGGATTCATTTGATGATTTTTGACGTCGTTAAAAAAAAGGTGCCATAACGGAAACTCTCCTAAGAAAGTGGAGCACCAAAATGCGGGTGTGCGGGGGACGAGGAACGTTACTGTTTTCGCCCTTATACGCATTCTTTGGACTCGACCATTTTTTGTTATACCAAAAATGGTTGACAGCTGTCTCAAAGAACCCAAACGCCTCGTTAGTTCACTCGTAACTCGTTTTAGTCATGATCACCGTACGAGTTTGACCTAGAAAGTGTCCGACCTACCTGCATTATGGTATCTCCGTTCTTTCCTCACTCCGTGTAAATAGCCTTGTAATTCTATGCTTCGTAGAAAGGTCCCCTTTTTGTTTCAAAGGTTCACTGTACCCTATAATGTTATTAAGGCCTGATAGAATGTCCTTTTAATGGAGTATTGTTACGTAGATTTTACTTTACTGACAACTGAAATGGAATTTATGTATTCCCGATAGGTTGTTAGGTAAATGGAAAAATTCGGGGAAATTATTTCAGTAGTACCTAAAATGTTGGGAATTTTGTATTGACAACTTGATACTTTATGTTTTTCGAGTAGTTTAAATGATTTCCTAGAAATAGTGTCCTATTAAATTGATACAAAAAGCGGAGGTGGGTAAAGGTTACCCTATTTTGCAAAATGAGAATTTCAAAATTGAGGAAGGTATGAAAATGGGGCAGGCAAAGCCTAGATACTGGAATTTTCCTATTAGCTCCATCCAATTACAAATTACTTACTCTAAGCTATGTAGGTTAGATGAGACTGGATACCTGGACTTTAATATTGGAAAAGGATGATCACGTAAGCTACCTATGTACATGGGTATAGACAAACCTTCTGCCGACTAGACAATAAAGTTTCAAGTTAAAATCTTATCAGGTTGTCTATATAGAGTTGCTTATAATTAGAGTAAGTAGGTGTACCAAAGCATAGGTAAGTGTCAATTAAATGGTTGCCACTCCTCGTATTTTGCGAGTTGCTACCTAGTTGCTACCCAATTGCTACCCTTGTGGTTTGGAAAATAATCTTGAGCGTAAATAACTTCAGCGAGCGTTCTTCATTTAACATAACTTTTCTAATGCATACAAGAAGAATGAAAAATGAACCCATGACCTCAAACATACCCACCATTTTCAAATTTCGAACACGTATTTGCAGTATTCCTAATATGAAAATATCGTGACGACGTTGTAACGACTCACAAACGTCATCTATACGTGACTTAAAAACCGAACGATTGTAATCGATTAGGGAACCGATTATAGGAATCGAGTGAGTGTTCTCGATAGTCGTATTAAGTTCCGTGGAGGATCCGAAACGTGTTGGGATTGTTAAGCTACGAGGAAAATTTTGGATGAACTGATATGATTTTTCTGGTGATTTTTGGAGAAATCGGAAGATTTATAGGTAGTACAGCCAACTTAGGTTTATATCAAGTACCTACATATTCTTAAAATACAGCTATAAGCTTATGAGTTTTGCAAATGTTCACAATTCGTCTTGAACAAAAGCAGTTTTTTGTGTTAATGTGTTTTTGCACGGGTTTTTTGTTCTAAACCGACTCATCGATTTATCTTAAAACTTAAAACTGCTGTAGATTTTAAGTAAAACTGCCTATTTTTTACATATTTCACGTAACTAGATATAACAACACTTGCCGTTACTTTGACAACACTAATCATTGTTCCCAACATTTAATAGAAAAATCTGACGAAACTCGTTCAACGTGAAACATAAAATGTTATTAAAAACGACAAAACTTAATATCTAGAGATGAAAACTAAAGGTTTTATGAGCACAAACATTAAAGTGTATGTCCAAGTTATATGTCTCGAGTGAACGTGGCGGTTTAATTAAAACTCTATCGATGTTGTATCACAACTCTAGTGTAGGGTTGCACAACTTCATATCGACATCGAGCTTCGAAACGTTTTAGTTATTTTCTTTTATATTGTTTTACTGGTTAGCTTTGCAAGGTTTCTTAGTGTTTTTGAGTGTTTTACTATGTGATAATCTGGGATTTGAAACGAAATTTTTTTTTTGTGAGTAATTATATATAAAGATTTCATGTAACCAGTGATTTTATCCAGATGCGTGAAGTGGTTCTCCCGGGATTTGGATAAAACGGCTAATGGAATTTTGCCGTTTAAATTTTCAATCTTCTTCCATATTATATCCAATAATAATCTAAAAATCTGAATACTTAAATGATGCTTGCCAGTCAAAAACAAATTCAATTTACTACAATGGCAATCTCATGTGTTTTCAGCAATGAGTTTCCACTACATTAAGTCAGACTTGACTTTTTAAAACGAGTTTAGACGAAAAGTATGAGTCTTATCATTCCAGTCAATTTGGTTAGGATTACACTTACTTGCAAAAGGTGAATTCGTGATTTATGAAGGGCAAATATTCAATTTAAAGTTTACTTACTTTCTTTGTTGTTAGCGAAGCTCGTATTTTATATGCACTTGAGTGTAAGAACTTATTACTTTTAACAATAAAAGGTAGGTATTCTCTCCATCTTTAAAGCTGAAGATTTTAATTTAATTGAACGAGCTAGTCTCATGAAGTACTAATCCGATTTGAAAAATCGTTTCATGTTATTCATTGTATGTATATTGTGTAATTTCGTTCATTTATCGAGGAAGCCTATAAGATGAAATATCTGAAAAAAGCTAGTTAATTATAAATTGGATAAGAAAGCAATATACTACGTTTATTTACGTAGGTGCGAAATCGCGTGCCATAATTCATATACCTATCTACATGTAGCTGTATTACTCAGATAATTTCTCATTAAGTACTTTCTGAATCTACCTTCGAGCTGATTCTACCTTTGAACGACCTCAAAACTAGCTTTCTATTCGAAACAGCTTATTATTGCCACATCCGATAATTCTTACTTCAGTAACTAAAGTTTCCCAGCGGACCAAGCCGTGATACAAACTTAGCTAGCCGGTTTATTATCTTCCAGGTATAGATTCTCGTCCATGAGTAGGTACTCAGTTACCTGCACAAATAAACTGGATGCTTGAAAAAAGATCACAGCTGTCCATGGAGAACAAACTCCTGTTATACAAGTGTATACTTAAACCAATCTGGACTTACGGAATCCAACTATGGGGCACAGCTGCCAATTCGAACGTGGAAGTACTCCAGAGGTTTCAGTCCAAAATCCTGAGGATAATCGTAGACGCTCCATGGTTTGTAACAAATCAGCAAATACACCACGACCTTGAGATCAGGACAGTCCAAGAAGAGATCAAACACTCAATGAAGTCCTACAGGAATAGACTGAAAAACCATCCAAACATTCTGACTACGCAGTTGATGAGCCTTCCATTCGGGAGACTAAAGAGAAAGACTCCTAGAGATTTATAGGGATCTATTTAACATAAAGGGAGCTGTCGCTGGACTGATTGCCCTACAAGACACAGTTTTTAAGTTCTTAACCCTATGCTGAATGTTCACACAAAACAGATTGCAATTAATAAAAAAAAAAAAAACTAAAAACTATTGCTAAGTGTGTTTTGATAAAATAAAAAAGGTTCCGCATGGTGTCGAAAAAATAACTTCATGACGCTATATTTTTTAATAAACCTTGTTTTTATCTAGTTGCTGTAATCTAGAGGTTATATTTATTTAATTATTTTAATGTATTTATTTAACTCTTTTTATGTAAATATAGATGTACATAGTTAATTTAAAAATAACAATTATGTTTTACAGGCCCATAGAAAATACTACACACCTGCCTCTCAAGTACGACGGTGTGGGTTCGATTCCATTCTACGTCAGTCAAACACCCATGTAGCTTTTCTAAAAATGTACATAATTTCCTACATCGTAGACATATGTGAATTACTTTTGGTGAAGGAAAACGTCGTTGAGGAAACCAGCATTTATACCGCCACTTTATGAAAAGAGGCGCCGATTATTATTTGTCAAAGCATTCAAAATTCTATTTTTTTAATTAAAGTTTTTGTGCTGGAAAGACCGTTGTTGACGACGACAGCTGTTTACAAACGCTTCGGTTAACGGAACTAAGGAACTCTAAAAACGGTGCAATAATGACGTACTTATTTCCTACAAGATAAATCGTTTCAGTAATGTCTTCATAGAGAAATAAAGTAGAAGCACTACAGGGCTTATAAACGGTGTTTGTGTTCAACTTTCTACGAAATTGGTTTCAGTCCAGACTTGAGATGTTTCACGCTGAAATAAAGCATTTTTAAAGCGAAGGCAGGAAGTTTTCGACTAGCAAATTATATTTTATTTTATTGAAGTTAGTTGCAATAGGAATTTCAGGTGCATTATTCATAAATATACTTTACACTGCTGGCTGAAGCCACCAATTTCACGGGAACTTTTCATGGGAGCTAACTAAGTACGCGCGTACACACAGATTGACAGTAGTCCATGGCCTTCCTCGATAAATGAGCTATCTAACATTTTCATAGAAGTTTTCAAATCAGTACAGTTCCTGAGAATACTTACCGCGTTTAAGCCACAAACAAACATTTCAGCTTTATTATATTACTTAGTATAAGATTTGCATCTGGAACGTAGGTTTTACTTATCTCGTGCTGTGATCAAAACATGACACATTTTATTATACTCACAATGAAACAACCAATTCCATAATTATGCCGTCAACTATCACAATTCCTAAACGTTCGTTTTAGCAAACATAGCTACCAAACTTTATTCCTCCCAATAAACTTTCCATAGGCCGAAAAAAGGGCATCAAAAAATACCAATAATCAATTTGACCTCTCTTTTATATTGCCTACGGGTTTACTTTGGAGCTCCAACCTCTTTTTTAAACCTTTTTACGCGTCAGTGAGTGTCAAAGTGTGGGCTCTATGCTTGGGTGAAACTCTCTGGAATTTTGCGTGTCAACTGTTTGTGAACCATGGAATATTTGATGAAAGGAAATTGAAATATAGGTTCGAGGTTTTTTTATATTGTATGGGTAATTTTAGTAAGGTCTTTTGAGAAGAATAAGGTATAAATAGACCTGCTTCTTACTATTTTTAAAAAGTTGCCGACTTTTTTTAACCTATTTTTAAAACGGATTAGTCAATGAAAGTTTAAGTTAAGGGTAAGTTACAGTCAGTCTACAATCTAAGAAAGCACATGGTTACATGTTTACCCGGCTGCGGGAAGTTAGTCCCTCAGAAGGCAGGCACAAATACGGGGAACAACTAGTACAAATATATTATATTATAAATGCAGGGAACATTTTGAATATACACATATTCCATGCTTCGCTTTACGCTATTTCAAAGATGGCCGCTTGGGATATGAAAAGCGCGGGAGAGTTGTACGTCAGAATGCAAGTAAACGTTTTGCATTTTGTTAACAATCTGGGCTGGTTCCAGAAATACGACTACGTGCAATATGTGCAGAAATATCAAGATCGCAGTGAAAAAACTAGACATAAAAACGTCATGAATGCGTTTAAAATTTGCAGCTTGAGAAAAGTCCGGCAAAGCCTCCTGTTTTTATGAAAAAACTAGCTGTTTCCGAGATTTCTACCCATAGGTACCCGTGTACGAATTAAACATAGCCTATGTTCAGCGCAGATAGTGTGACGTAAATCGGTCCAGTAGCTTCGGAGCCTTTAGGGTACAAACAAACAGACGTATAAAGTTTCCTCTTTGTATATTTATAAGTATAAATAACACTGCCACAATAGTCGGCACGAAAGCTAAAATAAAATCATAATATTGTTTTTTATTACAAAAGAGAATGAGTAATTAAGCAGGCATTTTATATTTTTAAATCCACAAGGCAGAACAAACATGTTACCTCAGCCTAGTATAACTAATCTTATAATCTATAACTAAATTAAAACATAAATTCTTCAGCTACTTATGCTAATATTATTCCATTCTATTTTAGAAACGTTAAATTAAAACATGTGTACTTGTTTCATGTGGCTGTCGTGTAAAGGAAAGTATTTTGTTAAATATGAGTGAAACGGAACGTTTGTGGTATGTCGTCTGCGTGCCATTTTGTTGGCATTCTGCCTACTCGAGGGTTTGAAATGTTAGCTGTATGTCTACCTTCCTACTTATTTATACAACTTTGTACTTAAACATCATTTTAGTAAGCATTTAAGGAAAGGCAAACTATCATTATGGAACTTTTTACACAAATGACATATCTAAACTACTGCAGCATTTTTAACGTGTTTTGGTTACAATATAAATGCCTCTACTATATTTTTTTATAAACTTGTAAATAACTACTGCAACTATAGATATTTTGATTGCTATGTACCTATGTAAAATGTGTTCTATTGATTGAGATTTCTATAAAGTAAAGGATATAACAAAACGTTCAGTCGACCACAATATATTCCACTAAAATACTTTAAAATAGGGTGGTATTCATTCGATGACTATTCTACTTTTGAAAAAGAATTGAGAGGCCAGTTACACTGAAAGCCAATGAAATCGGATCTGTCTTACTTAGGTATAACATTTACAAAGTCAAATCATTTATTTCACTTAGGCCTTATGAAAATCAAAAAAATATACTTTAGTTATATTGAATTTAGTTGTCCATTGTAAAATTAGGGCTTTCTATGGGCAAGAAATTCAAGGTTTAGTTTTTGAAATAAATAAGTGATAAGTATACCTACTAAAAATTATATTTCTATATGAGAAATCTCAAAGCTAGGATTCTGCAGCTACAGCTTGTAGCGTCTGTTTATATTACAGCACGCATCAATTTGCCAAGATTAAAGATAAAACAAAAGACAAAAGTAATTTATTCAAAGTAGGATGAAAATCAGCACTTTTTGAAAGTCAATTTTACGAAAGACAGCCCCCAAAAGCGCCCGCCCTTCACAACTTCCTATGTGTTTTTGCTGGGATGAAGAAGTGGTGGAACAAAATAACCAGCAACACAATTCTGTCTGTATGGTTTGAAGAAGAAAAATAATCAAATTAAGAAACACACCCTTTTAATTTCTTTTAAATTAATTCTAACTGACCCCTTTTCACTGCTCGCGATTGTACGTATTTTTTTTGTCTCAGTTTAGAAATAAAATTGAATGTCCCGAGGCAATCGAGTGCCTCGCTCAATAGCACAAATGTGTTAGCACCGCCTCGAGCAATACTTTGTGCCTTTTTACATCGCAGTGAGAATTACAAGTTTATTTATTGGTTTGACTTAAGAAAGAAACGTGTGTTATTCTTCACACTGCATTACCAGAACATCATTATCATCTGTCTAGCCTTTTCCCAAATATGTTACCCCCGCACTCAGAGACATTTAATGATTACTTAAGTCAACCCTTAGTGACAGATTCTCATGGAAATTCTGCACTAATTAACGGCTTAAGTAACCATTAAATGTCTCTGAGTGCGTTCATTAGAGTTTCCAGTCTAAACAGATGCAGCTGACTACCAGTGTTTTAGATATTGCTACTGCCTATCTGAAATTCCTCAACCCAGTTATCCGGGCGATCTGATACCCCTAATCACCATGCTTGTTCAATGCGGTTTGGTGATTTCAGACTTTACAGTCCATGTGTCGTGGACTCGAGGTGTTTTCATCAGTCATTTGTGTTCCTGATATTCTTAGAAAGTATATATAAACTTAGAAAAGTTACATTGGTACTTGTCTGTCCCGTTATCGAACGCACTCAAACTGGAAAGATTAGTGCTTTTCTCACTAGGCCACCACGACACTAATGAAAGGTGTATAGGTAAACTAATTAATGCACTTTCATGAGGATTGCAAAATGCTGTAATGATTCAAGAAATAGCCACAATAGTCGTGGTGGCTATTTAATGGCTACACTGTAAGTGGCTATTCAGTACCGGCAGATGAATCTAGGTGTAGAAGAGCAGGCGTGGCCATGGAGTCCGCGTTTTACCTGTAAATTCTTACCGACGTACCACAGAAAACTATTAAACGTCAGTTTAACACTTGCCTAAAAAATGACAGATTATGATGTTGAAATAAGGTCTATTTTGCAGCCACACTTTTTTTAGACAAGTGTTCGACACATGTTTAAGTTTTTGTAGTAAGACATAATATAATGTTTGTATACATATAATGTAACCATAATGTAACTGTGTATAATTTTAATCTATATAATGTAAGTAATAAATAATATAATCTACACTAATGTAATGAAGAGTAAAAATTCTTTTGTTTGTTTCTTTGTACCCTAGAGGCCCCGAAACTACTCAACCCATTTGAAAAATTCTTTCTGTGTTGAAAAGCTACATTCTTTCCGAGAAACAAAGGCTATATTTTATCTCGTTATGGGTTGTAGTTCCTACGAGTAGTGGGAAAGAGGGGCGTAATTATTATTTAAAGAAATAAAAAACATAAATCAGTAGTGTATGACATACAGATTAGGGATTAATATAATCGCTATATAAAATCTTGTTAATCTGTCCTTTTTGACGAGAATAAATTGTGATCAACGTGTTTTCCAAAGCCCATTGTAGGTAGATTAACGCGATAATAATTGAAGACAAATTGCGTGCTAGCTTTGTTACCTATTAAAGGCTTTAAAATATACATGAAAAATATCCAGGTATTTTAATATTTTTTCTGTTCCAAACGTCACATATTATTCAACCACTAGACTTGGCCCCCGACTTGGTCCGCATCACGAACAAACTGCCCGGTTTATCTATGTTTCCAGGATACGTAGTTTTTCACCCAATTTCAGCTGTTTTGATGAGAGAGCATAAATTTGGTTTAAAAGCTTCCTGTCGACTGCAACTGCCGACTGCACTTGCAGCGACTACATGAAATTAGTCGATATCTGAGGGCTGTTGCAGTCGGCAGCTGGCATTCAACACGTACCTTAAGGCCGCGTCTTGTGTGAGCGAATTGACGCGTACGCAATTGCAAAGCGATCCAAAGGCAGTTCAGTGGGACGGGCCACGACACGGCTTCACCATTGGTGTGCATTGGTGTAAATCACCCATCAGTTGAACTGAGTAATGTCATAGAACTAAATGTCAGTTTGCGCGAATACTCGTATATCAAGTGAAATGATCGCTTTTGCACCAAATCGCTCCGCGCCGTCACCATTATTCACGTAGGACATTTCTATAGGTTTCGATTGTCTGTTGTTTTAGGAGAACACTGCAGACTAAATAGTCGCCCGACAGTAGAACCGAAAGTGGGCTTTAAAGAAAATCTTGATTGCAAGTTTTCAATGGATTTGGTACCTGATAAATACTTGATCTTTATAATGTGCTTATACGATCATTTATCTTCATACTGAGTTATGAGCACAAACTAACTATCTTTCGCCTAAAAGTTTGCTGTGCTTTTAATGGTAATTACAAACGTAAGTTACGAACTTGCGAACTCACTTTATAACATTAGAAAATATTATTTATTTATTCCTCAGTTTGATCGCAGTTTTCACGGCCTCCCAGAGAACTTATAAGGAAGTGTTGCGAAGTTAGTTGATGAAGGCCGCTGTTGTTCTGCCGCAGTCAGCGAGATGCACAGATACCGACATTACGACGCCATCTTGTTGCTGCACAACGATACAAAATGGCGGACTGACGGCGCGTGGTGCCTAAACTTATTTATAATTTCTACCTATATTTACTACTTACAAATGAGTGTCTTTGTTTGTTTCTCTTTCAACGTCTCTTTATTTCTAGTTACTAATCACGCCTAATGTACGTTGCCTGACCTTTTTTCCTTATGGCATATCCGCTATCTTTCCTTAATTCGATCAAAATTACTAAATAATACTAGAAAGGATTTTATTAATTTTTGATCGCAGTTTTCACGGCCTCCCAGGGAACTTATAACAAAGTGTTGCGAAGTTAGTTGATGTAGGCCGGTGCTGTTCTGCCGCAGTCGGCGAGATGCACAGATACCGCCATTACGACGCCATCTTGTTGCTGCACAACGATACAAAATGGCGGACTGATGGAGTGGAGATGCTTAGACTTATCGAGGATGTGTTTATAATTTGTAGCGTATAAATTCTTTCTAATATTATAAATGAGTGTATTTATTTGTTTCTGTTTTAAAGAAAAACTACTAAGTAGCTTTCAATGAATCTTAGCAGTAATTTTGGAATAACATATTGGTTACTTTTAACCGTGTGAAAGAAGTAGATGCCTCGAAAAGGAGGTAAAACTGTTATATTAAGCAAATTATTGTAGGACTATTTTCAAATGAAGTGACAAAACAACTAATTTATTTGTTTATTCCTTGGTTTGATCGCAGTTTTCACAGCCTCCAAGGGAACTTATAACGAAGTGTTGCGAAGTTAGTTGATGAAGGCCGGAGCTGTTCTGCCGCAGTCGGCGAGATGCACAGATACCGCCATGAAGACGCCATCTTGTTGCTGACCAACGATACAAAATGGCGGACTGACGGAGCGTGGTGGTTAAACTTATTTATAATTTCTATCGTATTCTCTACTTACATTTACTACTTTTTATAAATGAGTGTATTTGTTTGATTGATGAATCTTGACAGTAATAGGATAGCTTATATTTTGGAGTAACGCATAAGCAACTTTTATCCGTTTGCGGGAAGTAGATGCCTCAAAAATTATGTGAAACCTTTATATTAAACATATTATTGTAAGATTATTAACAAATGAAGTTAACTAATTTATTTATTTCGTCGTTTTGATCGCAGTTTTCACGGCCTCCCTTATAACGAAGTGTTGCAAAGTTAGTTGATGAAGGCCGCTGTTGTTCTGCCGCAGTCGGCGAGATGCACAGATACCGACATTACGACGCCATCTTGTTGCTGACCAACGATACAAAATGGCGGAGTGTTTGTAATCTCTATCGTATAAATTCGTGCTAGTATTATAAATGAAAAAGGTATTATGTATGGTTGTTTATTCTTTCAAATAAAGCAGTAATGTATGGTGGCAGGAAATATACCGCTTATAAATCAGAATAACAGATCGATTACTTTTTACTGATTTTAGTCTGATTTAGTCACCCGCATCCCGTGGGAACTACTTAACGTACCGGGATAAGTAGCCTATAGCCTTCCTCGATAAATGGGCTATCTAACACTGAAATGATCAAATCGGACCAGTAGTTCCAGAGATTAGCACGTTCAAACAAACAAACTCTTCAGTTTTATAATATTAGTATAGATAATGATACAAATGGGTAAAAACAACAAACATTTAAGCATGTCTCAAGACACAAAACAGACTTGTCCAATGTTAAAAAAAAATACAGAAAAGTTTACAGGTTACCCCAGTAACTTCAATTATCTAAAACGCTACGGTAAGTATAATTTAAAATGCTACGAGCGTAGTACTTGCTACGCCGTAGTACTTGCTACGTTATCCGTAGCAGGCTCTACGTAATGGCACTTAAGTGGTTTTAAGTTTATAGGAAAAATGTGCTCTATTTGCAAATACATGGTTGTTGTATATTTTCTAGTGCAAAACTGGTAGTTTATTTATCCTATGTAGTTGATTTTAACCATCGTGGTCGTGGACGCCGTGGTGGCCTAGTAGGTAAAGAGCCAACCTCTCGAGTATGAGGGCGTGGGTTCGATTTCAGGTCAGGCAAGTACCAATGCAACTTTTATAAGTTTGTATGTACTTTTTAAGAATATCTTTTACACCACTGACTGTGTTTCGGATGGCACGTTAAATTGTAGGTCCCGGCTGTCATTGAACATCTTTGTCAGTTACGGGTAGTCAGAAGCCAGTAATTCTTACGTCAGTCTAACCAAGTGGTATTGAGTTGTCCGGGTAACTGGGTTGAGGAGGTCAGATAGGCAGTCGCTTCTTGTAAAACACTGGTACTCAACTGAATCCGGTTAGACTGGAAGCAGTCCCCCAACATAGTTGGTGAACAGGCTCGAAATTGTCAGAAATTGGTTCCCTTAAACGTGTCTTTGTACCGTCCCATATTCAAAATCTATGAATCTTTCCTACAAGCACTAATTATTCCACACGAAGCTCAATAAACATGATACAATACTGCCTCATAAAACTGAATCGCACACTTCATCTATAGACTTAAAGCATTTAACTAACCGGAACTGCCATGAGCGCAAATTTCTTTGTGAAAAAGTCTCGTAACAAATATTGATAGGCTCATTCATGGATTTTCGATCACATCGTTTTGCTTCTTCTCGTTCCTACCTGGTCCCCAATATTATCTGAGGTCAACGCAATATGTTTTCCGTTTCCATTCCTCTCTATCATTTGTCCTCATCTATTCATGTAGCCTATTAAATAGGCATAGCAAACGAGTTTTTTTTGTACGTTGTGTTTTTACATATTCTTTGTTTGTAATGCTTTGGTGTGCCAATCAAGATAAGATAAATAAATGTCAGGCAGTCCATTCATCTTTTATTCAGTTTTGCTCTTCCTCCAAGGCATTACATTCACACGATAAAATTGACAATCACAAACTTGTCGTTCATAAATAATATTAATAAATAATGTCGGGACACCTTTTCACACACGGTCGGTTAGCCCCATGGAAAGTTATTAATTAACTTGTGTTATGGGTGCTAACACAACTGATAAACTACATATAGCTACATATATACATATTTTAACAGTCAGACCACGGCCAACAAGCATGCTCATCACACAAATGTCGACCGAACCGGGAATCGAACCCGGGACCTCAGGTTCGGCAGTCCGGCATGGTGACCATTGCGCCATCGAGGTCGTCAAATACATATTTAGTCATGAGTATAACCAGAGGTCTTGTATTTTAGACCGAGGTAAAATTGTCGACGGCGTGTCCAGCTACTTCAATGGTCTAAGCCCATACGTCTATAAGAGACACGTGCTCAATAGCCATGACTCCCCACGGGTTTATAGGTTTATAGTACTGCCGGTGACGTCACGCGCCAAGCCCTGTTATTTTCTATGTGCTTGAATTAAGTAATTAGAGTAGACATGTGTTTGGTACATGATTGTGGTGTGAATGGAGTACTCAAGAGTTAGTGTTATTAGCTATGGCATGAATGATATTTATTTGAAAGAAAGAAAGAAAATAAATTTTATTGCGCAACAATAGACGCATACACACACTTAAAATTAGGCACATTATACAGAAATTATAATAGAAATAATCATATTTTAGCAAATTTGGGTAAAAGCACTGTTAAGCGCAAAATGTTCTTTTTAAAACGAGGTGAGGTCGATATTTCCTGACTACCTTAAGAAGAAACATCGAATCACACTCAAGGGCAAAGTTATTCTTGCTTACAATTGTAATTTACTATTTTTATTTATACTCGGCATAGAGTGTGCTACTAAACCCCATGGCAGCATTTCTATTTAGTCTTGATTTATTTATTTTTTTGGTTTTTATTTTAGTGGATTAAAATAGAACTTTGCCCATATTCATATACAGAAATATTTACATTACTTATATACATACAATAACTTACATCGTCATTGAGATCTGTAGAGTTTTCTTAATGTTCTATAGTAAGTAGATAAGTATACATTAAAAATAACATCAAAACGAATATAACGAGACAAAAATAATTTATTTTATGCTCACTCCATTTACTAATAATGCTCTATGTTTGAATAGATTAGAAGCAACGATAACTGTGGTGGTCTCTGTGAGATATTTGACGAGTGTGTGCAGATGCTAATTATCTGCTATTACTGGGGTTTGATGATTAGAACCTCCTTCAAAACCATAATTAACCTCTTTGAATTGCCTGTGCCTGATGTGTAACGTGAAGGCTTGATTTTCGTAATTTCTTTGTCTGATCTTTTGTTTGGAAAACGATTATACTTCATGAAAAAATTTCCATACGTTATCTGAACCGTTTTTCTGGTATAAAGCTATATTACTGCGAAGTTTCAACAAAATCCATACAGGAGTTTTACCGTGAAAGAGTAACAAACATACCCATTCATGCTTACAAAACGCATTTATACGTAGAATATTTGTAACATTCCTCCTATCTGTAGTTTTACTATATTCTAAGCTAGTCAATTGCTATTACTGGGGAGGGTTTGATGATGAGAACGATAGAAATTCCTTGAAAACCTTAATTAACCGCTTTGAATGGCCTTCTGATGTGTAACGCTCGTGTAAGTTCGTAGCCGCTACTTAATTTTTAATCCAGGTTTAAATGAGAAAATATAGGTTTGATTACAACATTCTACAGTTAATCTTTACTAATATAATACAGAGGAAAAATTGTTTGTACTATAAAGGGTCTGAAACTATTGAATCGATTAGAAAAAAACAATCTTGGAAAACTAGAATATACCTGAGTATAAACTGAGAAACTAAGGTCATAGTTTGTCCGGGTGCGGGAAGCTGTTCCCCTGGAGCACGGGTGAAACAGCGTTAATCTAGTAGATATGTCAATGAACTATAAATCTTCTACTATATACCAATAAAATTGAAATACGAAGTTCATTACGTCACTTATTTTGTTTTAAATCCTTATTCCATTTTTAGACAACACTGCAACCCAATAAACACTCTTTTGAATAAAATTTTCCGATACGCGAACAAAATACACTCAGCGGCACGGAATTTGGCCCAAGCACATTTGGGCTTTATAATCATGTTATTTAAATGAAAGTCGAGAATTTTTGTTTTGAAATTGTTTAATTTACTCCCCCTCCAAAAAAAAAAATACTAAAAACATCAGAAATGTAAAGATTTTAATTAAGTTTCACTGAATTAAGAAACATAGGCCTGTAGCGAATAAACTTTTAAATTTAACTTTTCTAATAAAACAATAAATTTAAGAATCTTAATAACGCGTGTTTCCTCCTCGTGCCCTGATGACTGCTCGCATACGATCTGGCATGCTCTGAATGATGTTTTTTATCTCTACCTGAGAGATCTCCTCCCAGGCAGCTACCAGTGCGGTTTTCAATTCGTTGAGAGTCTGGGTTGGGTTTGGATTTGCTCGGACCCTTCTCTTTAGCATGTCCCAGACATGTTCTATAGGATTCATGTCTGGGCTTCTTGCTGGCCAGTCCAATTTTTGAATACCGACCTCACACAAGTAATCGCTTACGCATTGCGCAGTGTGAGGTCGAGCATTGTCCTGCATTAACCGAAATTCTTCTCTTCCTATGAATCCCTGATATGGCAAAACATGATTCTGGAGGATCTCCTCAATGTACCGCACTGCTGTCAGACGACCTTCCAAAACCAATAACTCAGTACGGGCTTCTGAACTTATTCCTCCCCAAACCATGACGGACCCACCATGAAAACTTACTGTTTGCTTTGTAGTGGTGGGAAGAAACCGTTCTCCGCGCTTTCTCCATACACGTTCACGGCCGTCTGGGGCTCTTAAGGCGACTCTGCATTCATCTGTCCATAAAACTTTGCTCCATTGGTCATGCGTCCAACTTGCATGTTCTCTAGCAAACCTAAACCTTGCTACGCGATGGTGCCGGAGAAGTTCCGGGCCTCGAGCTGGTCTTCGGGCACGCAGATCCCGTTCCTCCATCCTTCTTCTTATTGTGCGTTCACTGACATTCACTGATCTTGTTGTTTGCAAACGCTGGCGTATCTCAACCGCAGACAGAAAGCGATTTCTCATTATTTCAAGGATAATAAATCGGTCGTCGCGCGCTGACGTACACCTTACTCCCCCACTTCCTGGTCTTCTTGTGTAAAGGCCAGTCTGGTCATACCTTTTCAACGCGTACCTTAAGCTTGTACGAGGTACATTTAAGGTTTCAGCCATCTCTCGCTGGGTTCGCCCTTGATTTCTTAGCAAAACTGCTTGAGCAACTTGAGCTGGAGTAACGCCCATTTTCGCATCAAATTGTGAAAAAAAAGAAACAAAAGAAGATCATAAACATTCTTTTTTTTGCAACGTGCCAGTACTTCGGCAATGTCTATCAGATTTAAACTCTTAACCTTCATGCTTTGTTTTCCAACAACGGAATCTGTTCTTCTAGTGTCATAAAAATTAAACAGAAACAAAATTTTCTGTGTTTTAATTAACACTTACGAAGGAACTGCCAAAATGTCATACGAAATTATAATGTACAAATGCTATCTGGGCTGATATCTACTTATTTTTGTTTGGGCCAAATTCCGTGCCGCTAAGTGTACTTCATTCGCATAATTTGATATCCCCAATCTCTTTATTTAGGCTATAAACATGAGATACTCCGTGCCGTCGCCTTCTCGTCGCGACAGACAGACGAAATAATCTATTTATCAGTAATATCATTTCTGTAACACCTTCGGCAATAAACGTGGAGAATAAAATGAATAGCGGAGATATCATAACGGAAAATCTCCTAACAGCCGCTCCCAATATTCTATTTATTGATATAACGTGTATGGGGCTAATGCCAAAGTTATCTTCCTAGTAGGAATGTCAACAGATATTGGGAACGATCGTAAGAGAGTAGAGCGCCAAAATGTGAGTGTTCGGAGGAACGTTAATGTCTTCCCTTTCATACGCCTTCTTTGGAATACACCCAAGTTTTAAAAAAACTTAATCACCAATCAATTAAGACTGATTTTTGACAGACAAGTCTTAATTTGACAAGGAACCCGAATGTCTCGTTAGTTCTAGTAACTTCAATCTGATCATACCTACCATACGTTACTTGACCTACATGAAACCGCCTGACCTACCTGCCTTATAGCATCTCCGCTCTTTCCTTCTTCCGTGGTAATATCATTTCTATAAAATGTTTAGTAATGGCGTTTGGTATGCCTCGTCACGTTCGCGAAGTAATTGTCACGGCTCTCGATTTGTCAACAAGTGATATTGAGCGTGTTATTCAGCTGTTTAGTATCGAGGGTTGAGATTTTTTCGGGGTTTCTTTCGATATTTTAATAAGTGTTCTTCGTGTTCTCTTGTAAAAAACTAAATTACCTAACTTTGCCGTACCCGACTAGTGCAATTTTTTAAACATGCTATCTTCTGTTGTGTAATATATGTCTTCAGCAATTGGTTTTGCACCCCGTAGGAACTATTTTGCGCACCTGGATAAAGAGTAGCTTATAGCCTTCCTCGATAAATAGGCTATCTATTACTGAAATACTTTTCTTATCAGTCTCTTAATTCCCGTAATAAGCAAGTTCAAACTAAAAGAAAATCGCTTACCGTCGTACCACAAAAACTTTTAGCCTTACAATAAAAACTTAAACGTCTGTTGAACACATGTAAAAAAAAAACACAGATTATGATTTGATTAGCAGCCATACTGTTTTTAGACAAGTGTTCAACAGATGTTTAAGTTTTTATTGTAAGGCTGTTAAACTTTATGACATTAGTATAGTATAGACTATAGAGAGCAATAAAGGATTGAGTATCTATCTTACTTTCTCCCAACCATTTTGGGGTTTAAGTCAATTATGGCTTCGGCTTCCAGTTAAACCGCGTATAGCCATGCACCAGTGTTTTACATGGAGCGATTGCCTATCTGACCTCAACTCAGTTATCAGGGCAACATGATACCCTTTTCGTACAGGGAAACAGAAATATTTCACCATGCGGGAATTTCTCTTATGCGAATACACGAAAATATGACTTTTGGGAAATGCTTTTACTCTTTAAACTTTGGTACACTTTATATTAATGACTTAATGAAAAAATATATGACCTTCATATTAACTATATCATCAGCATTTTTAACGTCCCACTGCGGGGCTGCGGCCTCCTCTCACACGGAGAAGGATTGAGCGTTAATCACCACGCTTGCTCAATACGGGTTGGTGATTTCAGACTTACCTAATAGTTCAGGTTTCCTCGAGATTTTTTTCACCTTTACGACTACTCTGAATTTTTTCTGAACTATCGAGAAACATAAAAATAATTGGGTGAAATAAAATACATACAAATATTGTAAAAAAGTTTTATTAAATTTACTATGTATAAATAATACAAATATTGTAAAAAAGTTTTATTTTTACTATACTTTAACTATTTTTAACTTTGGCAATCAAATCTATCTAAAAAGGCTCATGTGATGTTTTTTTTATAATCATGCATTTATTCTTTATTAGTTTAATCAAAATTTTAATTTAAAAAAGACTAAAAAAAATCTGTAATTAATTAAGTATAAATTATTTTATAAAGGTCGACTTTGTAAAGTTATTTTATAAAGATGAGATAGGTGCATCAATGCAGTGGGTATGACTGATAACTACATATTACTTACAATGTTTAACGAAGTTTTGGGCATCACTGGCTCTTAGGCTATAAGCTTATAGTAAGAACATATAGTTTACACTAAAACAGTTTGCACTGAAACAACATTATCAATGACAATAAGTACATATAAAGCTTATCGGAAACAAGACTTTGACTGCTTGAAGAGTCGAGTTCAACTGAGGATGCCCTCTTTTCTTCTATGCCATTGGTATTCTCTGATTCATCCACTGGGTCTTCTAATCTCTCCAAATTGTTTTGTACTGTACCTAAACTATATTGGGGCAAATTATCAAGAGTACCTTTGTTTAAAAACTCGTCTGTACTCTCCACATTATTTGGTTCTCCACCTAAACTATATTGGGGAAAATTGTGAAGAGTACCTTCTTTTTTTTCTATACTGTTCAAAATATTTTGTGCTGTTTCTGAACTTTGGATGTCATTCCATGTTACAGGGCCTAATCCAGTATAGCTTTTATATATTTCCCACTCAGTTAAGTTTTCCTTTGGAAGAAAATTTTCACCATTATATGTCTCTGGGGGGTATTTCCATATTCCTGTGTCTGCTCCTGTATAGCTTGTATTCGTTTCCCACCCAGTTGTGTTTTCTATTGGAAGAAAATTTTCACCATTATTTGTCTCTGGGGGGTATTTCCATATTCCAGTGTCTATTCCACTAAATCTTTCGGACGTATCCCACAAAGATGCGTTATTTTTTGGAAAAAAATATTCGCGATCAAATATTTTCGAAATTATGGGGAATTTCCATGTTTCAGAGTTTGCTCCAGTATAGCTTTTGGATGTTTCCCTCAAAGATGTGTTTTCGTTAGGAAGAAAGTTTTCACCATCATATGTTTCTGGATTTTGGGAGGATTTCCATGTTCCGGGCTTTGCTTCGGTATAGCTTTTGTATGGCGAAGATGGGTTTTCGTTTGGAATAAAATTTTCACCATCATATGTTTCTGAAATTTGGGGGGATTTCCATGTTACAGTGTCTGATCCAGTATAGCTTTCGTGTGTTTCCTTCAAAGATGTGTTTTCGTTTGGAAGAGAATTTTCACCATTATAGGTAGTACCCATTTGACGAACATAGTTTATTCCCTGGCAGGGATTGTTCCCATCCATTATTGTAGTTGATCCAAAATTAATATTAGCATTTGCATTTGCAATATCAATTATGTTGTTTTCCATTGTAGTTACGGATCCACATATAATTGTAGGTTCCTTAGGATATGGCCGTCCAGGTCGACAAATTCCTGAAAAAATCGAAACAAATTTTGCATTTTTTGTAGTAAAGTATGTACTTAGATATAGAGAACATGTCTGCATTAGTTAAAAAAAATATCACATTTTATCCGCGCTTAAATCTTTCGAGAGAGACCCATGTAGTCGTCGTCGGTAGTTGATAGTCGCCGACTTATTTTTTTTTATAATAAATATCAAAGTAGATAAATATCTGTATACAGTATACGTATCTCCACAAAAACTATTAAACGTCTGTTAAACACTTGCCTAAAACAATCCAGATTATGACGTTGAAATAAGGTCCGTTTTGCAGCTACCTACACTTTTTTTAGACAAGTGTTCAACAGATGTTTAAGTTTGAGGTTTGACGCGCTGAAGATAAACGAAGCCAAAAAAATGAGAAGTACATACCTAAAGCAGCAATGCTAATCAGCAGCGTTGTTATGAAGAACCCACGTGTCATGTTGATATCGATGACTCAAAACTTGTGAACATTTTTCGCAATTGTGGAACAATATATACGCGGTTCCTGTGTGCTTGTTATCGTCATCAAAATTCCCCAAGCTAAGCAAATAATTAGGGACAACCAAAAAAAAAATTTTGTATTAGGTACTAGGTGTTTAGTTTTTTGCGTCACTATGTCCGAATAGGGATGAATGAAACTTAATGAAAGAAACCCTAATTAGTGGTCTAAACTAGATTTTTTCTCGAGGTTAGCCTATATTACTCGGAAAAAGTGTAGCTTTCTAACAGTGGAAGAATTTTTAAAGCGCTGCAGTAGTTTCGAAGCTTTCAGGGACCAAACAAACAAACAAAAAAATATTTGCTCTTTATGTAGGAAACTAATTAGGATTAATGCTCAATCCTTCTCCGTGTGAGAGGAGGCCTGTGCCCAGCAGTGGGACGATAAATAGGCTGTAACTAACTAGGAAACTAGCTTCTACCCGCGGTTTCATCCACATTCCGGTATAAATGCTTCCCCTAGCTGCATGGTGACAATAACTATAATAACTCTATGCCCTTCTCCCAGGTCTGAGCTATCTCCCCTCAAAGTTTCAGCTTAAACGGTTCAGCCATTCTGGATGATTCTTTTATATATGTAGATTTTGTGGTATGGACAAAGATCGCACAAATCTTTTAACAAGCTTTTATTAACTTAACTTATAACTAACAAAGTATGTATGTAAGAAAATCTTGGAATCTGAATTTGACCTAGTTCGCGGTCTTCAATTAGTACTTGTTTTTTTAATGCAAGTTCAGCTAATCTGCCTTGCTTGCTACATAGCAACAGTTATCCTTATTAGTATATCCTTATTAGTAGGTATAGATTCTTTAATTCCGAAAATATGACGTCACAATTGTATTACGCTAATTAAAAACTAAAGCAAATAAGCACGATAATTTCATCAGAATGTGTAATAATTGGTTAATAAATCCATTTCCGTTAGCGGGTCCATACCCATTTTTTTCTAGTATTTCATCATTCGACAACGATAAGAGCACTCGTCTACCGACTGCACATGGTAACTGTCATGCACTTTAACTCAATAGTAATAAGTATGATTTTCCTATAAAACTGTTACCACGGACCTGAAGATGACTGTACACTGCAAATTAAATAGTCGGCCGACATTTGACCCGGCGATTGTTAATTTAATTTTTAAAGAAAATCTTGATTTGAATCAAAGTTTTCAGTCGGTCTGATACGGGCTAAATAACTGATCTTTGTAACGTGTGTACGTACATTCATCTTCATACTGATTTGTGAGCCCAAACAAATTATCAGCAACTTAAAGTTTGCAGTGTGCGGATGTCTCTTGGTGTCAAAAAAATCTTTTTCTGTAACCATTTCTCATATAAATAATTTGAAAGTTACGTCTTTTTTTGATTCTAAGAAAGAGATTCAAGAAAGAAAGGTTTAAATGAAAGTCAAGAAAGGTTAGAACTACAGTAACTATGTGAAGTAATTGGAACTATGTAAATATGTGTAGGTGTGTGCTATGTACCTATCTTTGTGACGTAATCGGATAGTATGTTTTATTTAAAATTATTTGCAAAAACTACAGGAAGCCTAGTCTAAAAATTGTAGTAATTAACTACATTTTTTTTTCACGTGCGTACGAAATTCACACGCAGATAGCCAAAAATATTATTATGATTAGTTTTCCTCATGACTTTCTGTCCTGTTATTTCTTTGTGTGGGTAAAAATTATCAAAGACTAGCTTCTGCCAGAGGTTTGACCCGCTTGAATTCTGTGGGAACCTCTACGAACCCGGACAAAAAGTAGCCTATATCCGTCCTCGATAAATTGAGCTATCTAACACTGAAAGATTTTTTTAAATCGTACTAGTACTTCCTGAGATTAGCGCGTTCAAGCAAACAAACAAACTCTACAGCTTTATTACATTAGTGTAGGTAGATAAATGAATGACTTGAGGAAATATTTTTCAATATACCTTCAGTATATATTTCGATTGTACATACAATGTTCATACATACCATAAATGACTCAGTCTTCAGTCTTTAATTAGAGATATGGATTTTTTGTAAAAAATATTATTACCTACAAACCCGTGCTGTAAAACGTTTGGCAGTTAAATATTACTCATTAGTGTATAAGCATTGTCAGATATATTGCAATAAGCAGTGTCCTGTGACGGTTGTGTGGCGTCGCAATAGCAACCCTACTCGTCGCGACGTCGCGACCATAGGCTCCCCAGTAAGTACTTATTCTTCTACTTTTCTATGACTAGCCGTATTATCTGCGGACTTCCGACGAAAAAAAACTTGCAAGTTGTCAGATATGTACAAAACAGTACCTTTGACGTAGGCACTACCTATAGTCTACCTGTAAACGGAAATGTGGTATAACGTAAACCCATTTCTTTTTATATTTTTTTATCCGCGAAATCGATGGGTTCCAAATTTTAATGCTGGAGGGTAGCAATTAAGCAAAGATTATAAATTAAGTAGCAACTCTGAGTGAAAAAAAACTCAATACTTTTGCCCCGTTTCTTCACACTGGAAAAAGTGATAGTCATCCTGATATCAGAATGGCTGTCACCTTCAGATGCTGAATATCTTCAAAACCACGAGGGTAGCAATTGGTAGCAACTAATGGTAGCTGGTAGCAACTAAGGGTAGCTGGTAGCAATTAGGTAGCAACTTTATATGTATTTCAAGTGATCAGTGTCGAGTGACAGCAATTCTGACATTAACCTTAAATCTATTCCGAAAAACGCTGGTCGAAAAATAACCTAGTTTTCGCGCCTGACTCAATAAATCACACTGAATTTTATCTCAGTAACTCAGCTAGGAAACTCAAGGTCAATACAGTTTGCCATAAATTGTGATTCGACCTTCAATTATAGCTAGAATTTTATTATCTGGATACTAGTTTTATTGCCTCTATCTTAATATGAGTTGACCTATAAGGGAGTTAGACGTACACCCCACCCACGAAGTAAGGAAAGATGAGCTCCGGAGATGCCATATAATGCAGGTAGGTCAGGCGCCTTCTTCTAGGTCAAATCCGTACGGTGGGCATAACCAAAATCATCAGTTACAAAATGCACTATCTTTGCACTTTTTCATAGTTTCGTAGTTTTATTATTTTTCTCTCTAACTCCGATTGACACCCGACAACCCGACAACCGGACCGGAGGAGCATCTCCTCCGGTCCGGTTGTCGGGTTGTCCGTTGAAAACCAGCATCAGGCCGTAGCTGTCATGTCTGGCATAATTCTGAACTGGATCTAGTTGGCAGAACATTTGTTATTAATGTATTTTTTTTCTATGGGCGCAACCTTTTGTTTTAATGTATTTTATGTCTCGTGTTTGTGTCAATTAGTATTTATTCCACTAATAAGTTGTTCGGGTTATTTATGACATCTGTCAACCATCGTTGACATTTAAAAATTGGTCGGATCCAAAGGACGAAGACAGTAACGTTCCTCGTCTCCCTCATTTCATTTCTCTTCCGCTAGTCATTTGTTCTCCATGGCCCAACCCCATGGGATAATAACGCTGTGTATTGAATTAGAGGCAATCATAGGCGCACCTCTTTTCATTACTGTACTCGTAAATTAAGTTTTATTGGTGCTCTATAACTGGCTATGGTATGGCAAGGTCAGAAGGGTCACCAACAACATAAGAGAGAAAAAGTATTGTAGTTTTGCATCTGCAAAACATAACAAAATATATCTCACTTGCGATATACCTCTTAAGACATACACAGAAAAATAAAAAAGTATATGACAAAAAATTTAAATGCTGATTTTTCTCTCTATTTTTTATTATAGAGCTGAAGAGTTTGTTTGTTTGTTTGTTTGAACGCGCTAATCTCAGGAACTACTGGTCCGATTTGAACAATTCTTTCGGTGTTAGATAGCCCACTTATCGAGGAAGGCTATAGGCTACTTTTTATCCGGGTTCGTGCAGAGGTTGAACCGAGGTGAAACCGCTGGCAGAAGCTAGTTTTTTATAAAGTGTGAAGCAACTTCACTATATAGCTGAGATCCTGCCAAGTTTCATAAAAATCTGTTCAGCCGTTTGCATGTGAAGAAGTTATAAACACATATACTTACTCAATTACTCGCTTCTGTACAGTCTGATTAATTGCATACACTTGCATGGTAACCACCGCCCAAAACGCATAAGCGTTCAAAAACCGGTAATATAATCGTGTTTTTGACTTCAGTACTTCAATACACAAAGCATCGCTGGTACATAACTATTCTAATTTAGGCGCTTGAACTATTGAAATAGGGTTTAGATCATCGAACTTAACGGAGCCGCTTTGAGCGCTAATCTCTATGCGAAAAAAATCAAATAGTGATAGCTCACTCGAGCATTTCGATTTCATTATTTGACAAAATCGAGTAACACAATGTTAACTTGTTTTAGTATGATTTGTTTTTTTTTCATTCTATTTTGTTCAACATGAATTTTATGTCCAGCGTTCTATACCTCTGCCCTCTGTCTCTGAAGGGAAGGCATCGGAATGGCGTGTCCGGTTGATTAATTGCTCTAAGAATTAGCGAATTAGGTTTTCATGTTGTGCTCCAGTGAAGGGGTGATTCAGCTTTCATGTAGAGGTATATAATGCCCTGTTTGACGCTATTGAAGCCGAATTCTAAACAAAAATATATGGTAAGTATGTAAAATGTATAAGACACTCCTATACCTCCTGTGTGTGTGTAAGAAGCTCTGTTTGTCCAAAGTGGCTAGACTAAATCTACCAAAAAAAAAGTTAAACGGCTAACTTCAGAACAGAATTGTAATTTACCTTTACCTTTATTTGTATTATACTCACTATGGACTATTTGTATTATCTTTTTTCTATGCTGGTGCTTAAAGCATTGTTTCTTGTATTCATGGTTGCAGGTCAACGTGACCGTAATGATATATATGAATATAATAGATAACATAGATGGAAAAAGACTAGACAGACCAGATAATATACCAGTAATTTAATAAAACCTCTTACTGTTAAACCATAGTTACGTATACTCAATTCGATTAAACTTTTCCAGTTATTAGTTCGTAAAGGGACAGTTTTAGTTAAATATCAATTTTGACGGGTCCCTCGCTGACCCTCTTTAGCACTAGATCGTTTTAGGGACTAAATGGGGACCGTAGGTGTTTAAAAGTTGTAGTGTTTTAGTGAAAATATATTTTGAATTCTAAAAGTACGCTTAAAGTTAGATTAGTGCGAGACCTCCCCTTGATTTCGAAACGATGGGCGCGTTTGGTTAACGTATGTTCGTCTACCATAATAATTCTATTTACCTATGTATAGATAGAAAGGTACACAATTTACCATGTATGAGTAGTGGAAAATATGAAGTAGCACTACTTACTTTCTTTGCTTAGTAATTCACTTTTACAACGCTAACTAAGTAAATATTATTCATGCGAAAGTTTGTAAGGATGTATGTGGTAACTGTCATGCACCTTAACTCAATAGTAATAAGTACGATTTTCCTATACAACTGTTACCACTGACATGAAGTTGACTGTACTTGTTCACGCGAGAACCGCTGAATGGATTTTGATGAAACTTGGCAGTAATAAAGCTTGTACGTCAGATGGTAGTTCTCTCAGAAGCCAGATGGAACTGCGGGCAAAAGCTAGTATGATATTATAATGTACATATGTGTGTGTGCTCGATCCGTAAGTAGAGACTATCTTCAGAGCTTTTGTGAGATTGTCATTTGTCTTTGATTTCGCAACTCGGAGGTGAATAAAACAAATGAATTTATATAATTTATTTATTTACTTTTAATAATATGCACCTAACATAATATTCAATTCGCCATGGTCCGAATTAATTTACAAAATGTTAACATTTTAAATTAGGTTCTATGACTGTCGCTGTATAGTTAAGATTAGGACTTAACATTGCATGATAGTTGGGCAACTATAGCGCGACTGTGGCGCAACTATTTCAATTTTTTTCTCTATTTTGTCCTAATCTAAAAGATTATCTACCATTAAAATAAGGAAGCATTACAAACATTGATAACATATAGTTACAACATAAACATTTAGTACCATTTGACTTTTTATAAATACTTACACATTTTTACACATATCTACTTTTATTTTTAATATATTTTTATATAAATTTACAAATATCTCATAAATCGTTTTTCATCTTATTCTAAAATTCCTGAATAATAAAAGCACATTGAGAACTAAATAATTGTATTTTTTTTTATTTGTATAATATTTACAAAATTTTTGATACTTTTCCGAAATGGGGGCTCACCATTCAAAGGCCGTGTGATTAGCTAATCAATATACAAAATATATTAAATATAACAAAATTAATCATTTATTATCAACTTTTGATCAGGTAATCTCACAGCCGCGAAAAAGTATACACAAATTATATATTTTTTATATTTATACAATAAGCAAATATAAATGCAAATTATACATCGCTAAACTACTTACATTTTTTACTATATTTTATTTTGGTATAAACCCTAGAATTCGTCGTTTTTGTACAATGTTTTACATTCAATAAAAATCGACGTTTAATTTTTATACACTTATTATTATATTTTAACAAACATTTGTGCCATCCATAATAAAAATGAGAATAAATTAACTTTTTTTGTAGAAGGTAAATTTTTCGAAACTTTTCATATTATTTGAAAATAAAAACAGAATTTTCCATTTTCCATAATTGATATGTCCTAACAGTACATACATAGACAATTAAAAAAACAATTCAAAAAATCCTTAAAAACTACTCATAAGAATATTTACAAAAATACGAAAAATTTAAAGCACAGTTTCGTTCGTGCAAGTCCTAGGGCCATTCACTAGGGAATACCTACTGGATCCGCCATTTTTCCTACTCGTCACCGCGCCCCTTATAAAAAGCTCTTTGAAAGTCTCTCGAAACTGTCTTGACATGCCACAATAGATCGCAAAATTGATAGGATAAGAAACTAAGATGAAGAAATTAGTGATTAAAATCAAGATGTTGGCTATATAATAGTCTAGAATTTCGACAATAGTGCTAGATATTATATGTAAGATAGTGACGACAGCGACTGGGATTTCGACCAGCAAAAAGACCGTGACAACGACTATAAGCATTAATGTAGTACAGTTTGAGTCTCTCAGCTTTCTGCACTCGGATTTTCTGTTCTCCTTGAAGAGTCTTTGCCTGTTTATTTGTGCGGTCCTCATAGCTCTGAAGAGTAAGACATTGAGGACTACTAGAGATGTGCAAGGGATGAGATGAACGAATAAGACCCTGAAGCCGTAGTAGGTTATGAAGTACGCGTCCAGTGATATTGCGTGCACCCAGGGAGCCATTTCGATCTGGAAAAGAGAAAAATATACTATAAACAATTTTTTTTTATTATAGCCACGAGTTAGAAAACTTAATATCCCTAAGTTTGGTGTTAAACAGATTAAAGTTAGGTAAATAAGATAAGTTTGTGACGACTTCAGTTGTCGAAATCTCATAAAGACCAACGCGAAGAAACTCAATTGGTAAACTTAAAGTCAAATTAGGTAAATTATAACTTCAGGTAACTTTGATAGCACATCCAAACCATTTTACCAGTAGTTTCATTGGTATTACCAAGACTTAATTTTAATGAAAAGTCATGATCATTCAGGCTTATAACATGAACTAAATTAATGTAAACAACAAATAAAAAGTAACTAAGAACGTATATTATTTTATTTCTACCAATTTACCCGATGAACACAATATCATAACTTTTTATTAAAAGTAAATAAACGTTCAAATTAATATTTGATAAAAAAATATATTTGCATTCAATACCGTTGTGAACTTTTTATTGAATGAACGAGTGAATGATGAATGATATCTTGACATTTTGATTGATATAATGAATTTTGTGTGCACTGACATTACGGGTTTCAAATCGATTCATATTATTCGGTATTGTGAATCGAATGTTATCGGTATCGAGTTCAGTCGATTGAAAAAATAATGATTGTTATTGTGTTTTCATTAACTGTTTGTTTATTTACTTATGTGTATTCGCGTATGGTAATTCTTTTATCGTCATCTGTATTATTTGTTTCTCAGTAGTTTCGTTTTTACAGGAAAAAAAACATGCAGTTGTAATTTCAATATGATTCTATTTTCGGACGTATCTGAATATTATCTAGTAGGTACATTTAGAAATTGTAATCTTGCGTTCGTTTTCGAAAAATAAAATCGTTCAGTCAACTTTAAAACTTTATGTACCATTTTGCAACTTTTTCGTTTATATAGTTTTGATTTATATTTATTTTTCTGTTAATGTAATCTTTTGTTTTTTGTCTCCTTTCATAGTTTACAAACATACCTCAAAAACCATAACCTCTTTTTGCCAAAAAGGGGTATTTTCTCCAATGCTACCCTTTCCCATTATAGATCAGAATCTAAGCCCTAATAAAAAAGGGATGACATTGACTGACATATCTTCCCAACCCTAATCACGGTGCAAACGTGTTTAGAATCTACTGGGACCGTCTATGGACTTCTGAAAATGATCCCGTTCGATACGGTCCAATGGGGACATTTTTGCCAAATATTTTCGATCGATATTGGTCTATTTGTCGTCTGAGGGTAGTTGTAGACTGTAGACCTCTTTTTGAATGGGGAACGGCATAGATTAGGATCAATTTTGCCTATACGAGCTGCGCGGTTCGAGCGATGATGGTCAGAATTTATCAGATTTTACAAATATCGGAAACTGACAAATGGCGAGGCAGTTGTGGGTACAGTGGTTCACTATGAAATAGATGTAAATGCGAAAGTAAGTAACTCAGTTGCGCTTTGATACCAAAAAATACTGATCCAATAGATAGAGTAAAGTAAAAGGGTAGGTACCAAAAGTGTTCCCCAAATAACTAGGTACAGGAGGTCAAGTAGGCAGTCACTCCACTTAATGGCAATCATCTTACTGGGTCCCGATCCTATCATAGTTAGGAAAAGGCTAGGCAGACGAGGTCTACTTACTCTGCAGACTTCTTCGAAGTGTCCTCGCCAGACTGTGATCTGCGGGACGTACCGCCGGTCGAAGAACCTCGGCAGCTGATGCAGGAAGGCAGCCACGCCGATGTACACCAGGCACTTCATCACGCGAGGCATTGTGCACCTGTAGAATGGAAATTTACATGGATATGTTATTAAGAACGTGATGACGGAGCAAGGAAAGATGAGCAGAGATGCCATTTATTTATTTATTTATTTATTTAGGCACACCAACAACTTATTTACAAATACGTTCACATATATACGTTTACAATTGTAATAGGTCCTGCGTAAATATGTCAATTATAGGTGCGCACAACGTTCAAATTAAAAATAACTTAAATTAAACTAAACCAAACTATGCATAACAAAAATAATAATAAAAAAAAAGAAGAAGAATCGATACGAGGCAAATGACAAGGTACTATTCAAATTGGTCAATTTTGTGCAAAATTTAATTTATAAGAGGCATTTATATTGCGCTTAAATTTATTATAGGGATCATGGAAAATATCAAAATTGTCTGAGCTCCCGCACAAAGAGTTATATTCACTGCAAATTCGTGACATAGGCGAGCGTTTACCAACATTGGTTCTGTAAAATGGAATGTGGAATGGTTTGGTGATTGGGTATCGCGGTATTCTGGTGGGAACAGCAAGTTTGATGTGATGAACTAATTCGCTACAATCTGTCTTTCCATTAATGAGTTTGTGTAAGAATTGAATGTCATGAATTTTGCGACGATTATGGAGAGTATTCATTTTAAAGAAATTTAGTCTTTGGTAGTATGGGACCCTATGTGAAATTCCGGACGAGATATACGCCAGATGTCTGGTAAACGCTCGTTGGATACTCTCAATCCTCTGAGATTGTACAGCATATATGGGATTCCACACTTCAGAGGCAAATTCCAGATGACTTTGTACAAGACTATAATATAATATTTTTTTTGTCCGTATAAGACGAAACTCTTTGGTATTTCTTTTTATGAATCCTAACATCCGAGCTCCTTTTTTTGCTGCCGCGTTAATATGTGAGGAAAATGTTAATTTACTGTCTATAATAACACCCAGATCTCTAATTTCATTGACTTCTTGCAATATTGTTCCGTCAATGTTGTAATTTGAGTGTATAGGAGCTCTTCTTTTTGTGTACTTGATGTGATAACATTTAGATGCGTTGAGAGTCATTGAATTTTTTTGACACCAGTCTCGAATTCGGTCAAGGTCTTTTTGAATAAGATCAACATCGGATGTAGAATTTACTTCTCGATATATCTTTAGATCATCTGCGTATAGGGACAATTTTGAGTGTTTAATTTCATTTGTGATATCATTGATAAAAACAGTGAATAAAGTGGGTCCAAGATGAGAGCCCTGCGGCACGCCAGACCTGGCAAAGTATATTTCTGAGTCATACCCCTTTACTGATACTGTTTGTGGTCTTTGGAATAGGTAGGATTGAAACCAATTTAAAAGACTTCCGTGTATGCCAAGGGATTCAAGTTTACACAGCAAAAGGGGATGACTGACTTTTTCAAAAGCACTAGAAAAGTCTGTGTATATAGCATCAATTTGTTTCCCGTTGTCAACAGCCACAGACAGATCCGACACAAAAGACACAAGGTTCGTTTGAACGGCGCGGCCGGTTATAAAGCCATGTTGTGCAGTTGTGATGATACTATTCATGTATTTTGTAATGATAGGACATAGTAGGGACTCACACAATTTTGAAAAACAAGACAGAATGGAAATAGGACGGTAATTCTTTACATTATTCTGATCTCCTTTTTTAAAGACAGGTACGATTCGAGCTTTTTTCCATTCATCCGGAAAGACGCCATCCTCAAAAGAACGATTGAAGATTGCCATTAGCCAGGTAGTTCAGGCGTCTTCTTCTAGGTTAACTTTATTATTGAACTAACAAGGCTTTCGTTTAGGCGCATATGGAGAATTTAAATCTCACCTGCTTTACCTAAATATGTTTAGTAATCAAACTTCATTTTATCATTTCTGTCAAACGGAGCCACCCACCGCTTCCAAATTCTTGGTCAACAGACTATTTAATTTGCAATAATGTTTTAAAATTAATACCTTGACACACAAAAAAACTAAACCATAAACCGTTGATAAATTATTCATCTTAATACTTAAAACTAAAACTTCATCCATTATTATCTATCATTACCAAACCCCAAAAGATATTAAATCGTAATAATTCCAAAGATCCCAATAGGCCAATAGTAATAAATATTAATAAATCACAATACTAATGTCGGAGGTCACGGCTAGGTCAACGGGTAAAGGGTCAGAGGGTAAGATGTAACTTGACCCTCTGATTGACGTGAGCTCGCAGGAGAATTCAGTATTGGAAAGAAATCCTATTAATCCTAGACTTATACTTAGTTAATCTAGACTGATTATAAAGCTGAAAAGCTTGTTCGTTCGTTTGTGTATAACTCGTTGATCCCTGTTATATTTTGGAAAATCAAAGGCGTTCACTCAAAGTATAGGCTGATTAACGGTACTTTCGTTGGAACGTCAAAATTCATCATCATCATCCTCCGAGCCTTTTCCCAATCACGTTGGGGTCGGCTTCCAGTCTAACCGGATTCAGCTGAGTACCAGTGCTTTACAAGAAGCGACTGCCTATCTGACCTCCTCAACCCAGTAACCCGGGCAACCCGATACCCCTTGGTTAGACTGGTGTCAGACTTTCTGGCTTCTGACTACCTACCCGTAACGACTGCCAAGGATGTTCACTGACAGCCGGGACCTACAGTTTAACGTGCCATCCGAAACACAGTCTAGTTTTTCTAAGTTTGTATGTACTTAGAAAGTACATACAAACTTAGAAAAGTTGCATTGGTACTTGCCTGACCTGGGATCGACCCCGCGCCCTCATACTTGAGGTTGGTCCTTTTACCCACTAGGCCACCACGACTTCCACTAGGTCAAATTACAACCTCCAAAACGCCCACACTTCACCACTTGTTTTTGTTTGGAAGAAAAAGTGGCGGAAAATAATATAATTCATAATATACTTGACTGACTTGATTAAATAAAGCATGACAAAGTTATTTTATAGTGATACAATTTACTTAGCGCCGACCCCAAATAAAATTGGGATAAGGGCAGGAGGATGATGATGATGATGATGAATTTACTTATATGTATGTTCTTAAATGGCAAGAGAGATCAGGAGTAAGAGGAACCGCGGGAAACAGTTAGTAATATTGACGTAAAAATCCCTTCAAAGTAGTTCACTCTGATAGTTAAGAGTAAGCAGAGTAGTAGGTGGTTTAATTTCATAATAAATAAATAGATGAGTACGAAAAGTTACTTATTTTTCAAAATAAATAGATAGAAACCAAAAGTTATTAACTTTCTAAATTGATAATTAAATAGAATTTTAATGTTTATTTCAAATAATTTTCTAATACACCTACACATTACCAATTTTGATAAGTGGGTGTCTAAACTCCCTTTAAATATATCAAGAGTAGGCAGTAGAGTAGGTGTTTTGAAAAACCTTTATTGTTCAATTTATTTATTTATTGTTTTCAAAGAGGAAACAGTTACCAATAAGATTTCATTAATATTAAAATCGACAGTAATAAATATTACCTAATCGATAAAATGTGGGAGTTATAATTTATATTAATACCTACGTACAAATCTGATGACTTTTTGAAAGGTCGTGGAGGACAAATCGGGTTAATTATTGGTTACTTTTCGACGTAATATATTATTTTCTATGTTGTGGGTGGAACTTTCAAACTATTTATTGAGTCCCCAAATTTTTTTTATTTATGACCATACCAGCTTCCGTAAGCGATTTCGTCAGCTATTTGTTTCAATTAAATTATACTGTGTCGCGTCGAAAGACGAAAGATTAGATCGAAACTGATACAAATGTTTTGTCATAGATCTTCTCATCATCATCATCACCATCGTTAAAAATTCTTATTTTATTTTTATTCTTACTTTATCGCCATAGACTCTTTTAATTTGTTTTTGTGGGCTTTAGAAACTTTCACAAAGCAGCAGTCTGGAAGTTGGTGGTTGATACACCCGCTCGTTCTAGTCTGATTGAATTAGAAGTTTGGAAAAAGTATCAGCGTTTTTTTTTATTTAAATTCCATATGACCTCTGTCTTTGCCCAGAACATATGATGATGATGACATAGCAATATTTTTACAGCACACCAGTAACTGGTGTAAATATAAGCAATTTTCCCTTGAAACCCATAAAATTGTGACCGGGATGAAAAGCCACTCGTTCGCGATATTTTATTTGACCACACTTTATGGCCTATAAACTATAGCTTCGTCAGCAATTGGCGCGATTTACGTCACTTTTTTATGGCAACCTTAATGAGTTTATTAGAGGAAATGTTATTGATTATTTAGTTTATTTGTAGCGCGTAGGTATAGCAAATGTCTAGCCGACATGATCGAAAATCGGCCAGTATGTCGTCATAAGCACATAGTACTTTGTCTTTTAGAGGTTTCGTCGAAGAGTTTGTGTCCGAATATGTAGGTTTGTTGTATATTTGAAATTATATTATATACTTGTCGGAGGCGAACATCAAGGATGGCACTATCGTCCGACATCAGTTAGGGTAATGAAGCAAAGAGATAACTCAAAGAAACTCAAAACTCAAAAACGTTTATTCAAATTATTCAGAACAAAAGACAGCCCCCAAAACGCCCGCCCTTCGCCACTTCCTATGTGTTTTGGCTTGGGGAGAAGAAGTGGCGGAACAAACTCCCCAGCAACACAGTCTGTCTGTTAGGTTAGAAGAACCTTTACACTTTAATTTCAAAAGACACTTTACACACTTTACAATATGGATCTACAACAGTACTACAACACTAGGCAATAACACTAGGTACACTACACGTAACGAAAGGCAGTATCGAGATGTGCGCAGCACGACGACTCGACCAAGACTGAGCTCCGCGGACGCCACGCCGACCACCACTACTCTGCCAAGCGCGCCAAAATGTTGTTTCACCGGAAACGCCACCAGAGGGCGCGCTTGCGTGACGTTTAGTGTCCGTACTATTGACAGTCTCCGACATACTTATTTAATTTAATTTAATTTTAATTTATTTATTTAATCAGATAACATAGATCCATAATGGTTAGTAATCTTATGTAAGCATTTCTTTTGGTTTTGATTACACAACTGTTTAGAAAAAGAGGTTTTAAGTTCTCAGTACACAATACTCTTTCATTTGAATAATAATATTATGTTTTTCAAATTTTGAGTTTAGTTACAACTTTTGAAAGCTTAATGGTTTTTATACAATCTGGGGGCACGGCAGTGCCCCAGCCAAGTCTCGAGCAAAACGGGCACAGCCGTACCATCTTTTCTCGAAGCGATTCGCGGCTGTTTCGCCCCCCCTATATCTTCGACGTGGACAAAGCTAGGAGTTTAGGTTTTCGGTGAATAATAGTAGGCATAGGAACAAGCTTAAGTTCGAAATTACATGCCAATTGAATTAACAGTTTAGGAGTTACGGTCGATCAAAGTTACACCATTTTGTCACTCACTGATTCACTGACAGATCATCAAAAATCTAAGGTACTTCTAGCAGACTTAGAAACTTCAAATTTTGCACCAAGATAGGTCATTAGCCACATATAAAGGAAAAATTATAAAAACAATAAAAAATAATATGCCATAGAAAACAATTTAATATTTGCGGTTTGGCAAGAACATTATGTATGGAATTTGACTGCATTGTTAACTTTGTTCGTTGTTTAAGTACCTATTCAATTGGATGAATACATACATAGAATAGAAAAGAATAATATAAATGTAATACATAGACTATCATTAATACAAATTAATACATAAAGTTCATAATTCATTAAATTAATAAAGCTAAAACTCCATTGTATTGCGATAAATATTGTATGCGCGCTCGATAGATCGCGTTGTACCTGTCTGAATCGCGCTATGGTTTCGTTACAAAGCGCAGTCTAAGTAGTACTTCAAAATAATTCGATAATTTTCATTTGATAGCGCCATCTGTCCATGAAAAACCATTTCGAAACTAAAAAATATTGTAGTAATAATTGATATTCGGAGAACTTTACGTGTTAATTAGTTTAGTTATAGTTTGTAAGTTAGTAGATATATATTTATACACTTACAAAAAATTTTGCCATTGCCAAGTCACTATAATTATAATATAAAGAAAACTATTGATACAATTACTAAATGTTGATTTATAACTACAAAATATTTTGAATAGGACTTGGCTTCTATGAGATCTCAAAACTTTTTACGATGGAAAGACTGCATCGAGAGACTTGGCATTTTTTTACATTTAATGTTTTTGATGGGATTCTATTCTTTATTATTTCAGCAAGTTAAACCCGATATAGGAACAATATAATAAGCAAGCACGCAGTGACCATATAGCGTAGGGTAACAGCTAATAAAAGTAAGAAAAATATTACATATTTCAAATTTTAATAGTTTAATATGACCATTTTTTTCTACAATCAACTGTAAAACAACTAAGCATCATCACAACGTTCTCTATGTTCCCTTCACCTGTCCCTTACATACCTTACTTTAAAACGTATTCCGTACATCGCTCTTACGTACTTTGGCACTTTGACCCTTATCAAATGCAAAGTGACTGTTTTGCCGTCCGTACATCAGTGTTATAGGAAATTATAGGAAAGCCTGTTACTATGTGGAGTTTGAAAATGGTTTATTTATGTATTCGTTGTTGCCAGTGGTCTCATTTGCGTCTTGAGGGAACTATTTCTCGCATCTGGATAAATGTACCTACCTAGATGTTTTCTCAGGCTCTAGACTACCAAAAATACATTGAAATACAGTTACCGGCACGGATGTCGAGCCCTGACCTTCACCTGCGCAGAAGCGATTTACTGCCTTATTGCCTTATGCGTACGGGTGCGCAAAGCGATCCTCACTCCTCCGCCGAGAGCCCGACATCCGTGCCGGCAACTGTAAGTTCAGTAGTTTTGGCGTCAAAGCGCGAAGAACAGCCTAGTTGATTATACCTATTACTGTATCTATAAACAGGTAAATTATGAAAAATATCTTAATTTAAATCTACATACGCGTAATATCTTTTAGTGATATTTATCCTATGAAATATAATACCTTTGTTTATCCTATTTACACGTGTAGTAGAAAAATATTAGCTTTCAAACTTAAAAACCGAATTATCAGCTTTAGCAAACTTTTACCTTTTACCGACCCTAAAAAACAATGTACCTGCGATCACCATATTTTTAGATCCTTTTTACCGCGGTCCGTGAAAATATAATTTGCGGTCGGTAAGAAATTTAATCCTGTGAAAGAACGCCTTAAAAGCTATTTTAATGAAGTTTTGGTAGGACTGTACTTTGCTATAGTTTAGTACGCGTGTAAGATTAGAGTGTTTTTGGTATTTTTGCCTGAAAATGTGGGGACAGATTGGGTGAAATTGACGTTGCTTCCTAAGCATGCTATTATTGGAATCTCTGCTAGTACTATTGTGACTGAATATTATAAATGTAAAGGAAACTCTGTCAGTCTTTCCAGTTTTCATGCCAAAACTACTAAACCGATTCAAATCATACTTCAAAAAAAAATACAGGCTACTTTTATCAGAGTGATGTATGCTGTAGGTCCCGGCTGTCATTGAACATCCTTGGCAGTCATTACGGGTAGTCAGAAGCCAGTAAGTCTGACACCAGACTAACCAAGGGGTATCGGGTTGCCCGGGTAACTGGGTTGAGGAGGTCAGATAGGCAGTCGCTTCTTGTAAAGCACTGGTACTCAGCTGAATCCCGTTAGACTGGAAGCCGACCCCAACATGATTGGGAAAATGGGTCGGGAGATGATGATACTTTCAAGATCATCAACTCATCAAGAATCACTTAACCTTCATAGACCGCTCTATTTTATTTAATTGCAAAGGCTTTTACAACAATATTAAGTACTTTAATATCTCACATCTTTGCGGTAACTAGCTACAAACAAGACGTCTAAGTTAACGATAGCAATTAACTTAAAATGGCTAATATTCGTCTGTGTACACAACGGCTTCACGTACGCGATATTAATAACAAGGTCTTTTGTAATTAAACTGGTAGTTCATCTCTCCCTCTTTACATGTAGATATGTTAAAAGATACACTAAGTGTGAAGGTTATAATATTTTAAAGTATTTCAGTGATATATAGTGCTGATGATGATAAAGATTTTCTTACAAACATAGTTAGTTACAAGTGAAGCTAATATAAGCGAGCTAAAATTGATGGTTTAAAAATAAATATTTATTTATGTATTTACTAGAAGGAGAATCAACAGCTGTAACAAAGGGATAACAATTCTATATGATATAGTAAGCCAATTATAGACTTTCATGATTACTGACTTTCATGCATGGAAAAAAATACCATGTTTGTTATTCTGATAATATTGAACAAAGCTTTATTACTGACAAGCTTCAATTTCATCAAAACCGCAGTATGCAGTAATACAGTAGATTTTCCGTGAAAGAGTGGGTAACAAACAATTATTATGTATGAATGTTTGTTCACGGAAAATCTCGTTCGTTTATAATATTATTAGGATTGTCATGCTTCCTAGTAAATCCGATACTGTTTGTAATATGTGAAACGATGTCACAATAAAGGTACCAAAGTATTGTAGGTTGGTACTATAAATACACAATGTATGCGGTTGAAGGTCCGAGAAACAGCTAATATCAAATAACTATGTAAAAACTCATTATACTCTCGCAAAATAATTACAAAATTAGCTCAGCTTCAAATAACCAAAACATAAAATAGGGCCAGACGATAAGATAATTTGGAAATTTCCTATTCATTTACTAAAAATGAATTTGGTCAGAAACAAAAGTTCTTCTTTATCAAAACAGATTACTTGTACCTTCTGAAATTCACATTTATTTAATCGTCTCCACCTATGTTTAGAATCCCGAACCCAGCAAACTTTAAGTCGTCCGATAGTTTCATTGCACTGTTTCCACACTTAAACATCATCTGCCTAGCCTTTTCCGACTATGTTAGGATCAGCTTCCAGTCTATTCAGAAGTAGCACTACCAGTTCTTTTTACCATGGAACGACTGCCTATCAAATAAAAAAAATCAAAATCAAAAGTCATTTATTAAAAGTAGGCTGAAAATCAGCACTTTTTGAACGTCAAATTTACAAAAGACAGCCCCCAAAACGCCCGCCCCTAACCACTTCCTATGTGTTTCTGCTGGGAAAAAGAAGTGGTGGAACAAACTCCCCAGTCCCACTCCCCAATCTGACCCAGTTACCAGTACCTACAACCAGATGTCTTTGCCTCTGTCTTTCTGGCTTTTGACTACCTGTTACGATATTAGATGACAGCCGGGAATTCAATGTGCACACCTTTTTAAAAAGTCTTTAAAAATAATTTAGCATAGCCTTGGTCGAAAAACTTGCAACAGCATACAAACCACTGCAAACATGACTTCATTAAAACCGTCAACTTTAATAAAAACCTTGCAGTTTCATTTACTTACTTTCTAAAATGAATTTAGTTGGAACAAACGCTAGTCCCAGTGGGATTGTACCACGGAGGAAGGAAACACAGCGGAGATGCCATTGAAGGTAGGTCAGGCGCCTTCTTGTAGGTCAAGCAACGCACATTAGACGTGATTACGTAGTAAAACTAACGAGGCCTTTGGATTCCTTGTTAAATCAAAACCAATCTATCAAAGATTGGTCTTGATTGATTGGTAACGTTAGGGTTTCACAGAAAGCGTGCATGGAAGCTAGTAACATTTCTCGCCCCCGAACACCGCGCGTCCATTTTGTCACGCTACTATTTAGGAGATTTTGCGTTATGACATGTCCGCTAGTCATTTAGTTCTCCATGGTTAAAACAAATGCTAGCCCCAGCGGAATAGTATGAATAGAGGCGACTGCATTATTTACTCGACTACTTTTTGAAAATCGTCAGCAAACTGAAAGCTTAAGCCGGGACACCTCTAGGGATTGACGATTTTATTTGTTTAAAATGTTAGGTACGTTTTCAGTTTTAGTTTGCAGCTGGTTTTTAGGTGATGTAACACCTTTTGGTCAGTAAGGTTTGTTGAAAATATTACTGCAAGCAGATTTTTGGTACTGACTCTGTTAGAACCTGCGTTAAAACCTCTCGGTGCTTTTACACATAGATATATTTTTAAGTATGCCAAAAGGTTTACGTTTGAGCTTAAAAGCTTCTAGGTTCTTATTTGTTTAAAGAAAACCGACTTTATTTGGGCTAGAAACAATAAATCGGCTTTTATTTTAACTTTATGTACATTTGCAGGCTTAAGAACATTTTTCCTTACCAAGTCATTCTCTACCAATCACGAAGGGAAATGAAAACATGTATGTACTTTTCTATAAGTAATTCTAAATAGTCTCATTTTAAAAAAGACACATTTTTACCACTAATTACCTGCTATTCCCAAGTTAACATAGTGAATGTATATTTTCAGATGATGTAAGCAAGTTGTAATATCCCTATAGAGGTCACATGACAAAAGGCCAGGCCTAATTTTGGTCCCCCGGGACCATAGGATGTAAATTGAGCGGAAAATAAATTCATGGTGCCATTGTGGGTATTTTTCATAATAATGGTATTGTCAACGGGCCATAAAAAATGGGGGAAAAATAAAAGGGAATTCATAATTTGACAAATCGTTCCCAGCGGTTTGGCTTCGGAAGAACCATGCATATTTATCATGTTTCTGTGTGTGGTATATTAATGTGGTCATGACAGTATGACAATTCATTTTATTATATATGTAAGTATTTTATCCAATCCCATTAAGTTAGTGTCATTGGTTTAAACATAATTTACTTGAAGATAATTCATACAGAATTTCTTGCATAAAAAATGGTTTCTCCTGCAACTTTGTTTTTATCTAGACTACGACCAAATCCGGATTAGAAGCTATTTTCGTCTCAAAGATAGCTCAGCCGTTTTAGCGTAAAGCAAGTTTTAAGTTGAATGCTCCGACTGGTAGCAGAAAATTTAAAATTAGATGTTTTTCTTTTTATTTTACCTAGGTAAGATCGATAAAAAAAGGTGAAGTAAAACATTTTAAGGAAACCTGGACTATAGTCTGAAATCACCAACCCGCATTGAGCAAGCGTGATGATTAATGCTCAATCCTTCTCCGTGCGAGAGGAGGCCGCAGCCCAGCGGTGAGACGATAAAAAGGCTGTAACAGTAACAGTAAGATCGATAAGATCATGCCTCATATTGAATGTTAATTTAGATAAAACATCAAAAAACCACTTAATATTTGAATTTTCCGCTACCAGTTGAATGAGTAGAATAATTTAAATCAAATGCCGTTATTTTCCCAAATTGATAATCTATTTCTAGAACATATCAAAAATGTTGAGATTTAACCTTCACATTTGAAATATTAGTAAGAATTTCTCGGAAAATATCCAGTTTAACTGTAAATATAATATTTTTAGAATTTGACCCAAATCTGGTTTAGCATCAAAGCAAAATGTTATTTAGTTGAAAGCTTGTTAGCTCCGAAAATACTTTCAGTATAAACGATTTAACGATGTACTCATATGGACGACAAAAATGTTGGTTGTAACTAGGAAGGTACATATTTCTCGGTTTGAATATACGCCGTGATAACTAATAGCAATACATTTTTCATCCCACCATCTCGGAAAGAGTAGTTTTTGGCATCGTTCACACCAAACGTATTGTCCGCCGCTGACTGTGAGCGCGCGTTACGCAGTTTATTGCTTTTCCATATATATTGAAATTGTCGTTCACACCGAACCGACTATACGCTGTTACGTCGTCTGTTGTAGCTGACTCTCAGTAGCCGATTATTTTACTACGCGACTATGCACGGCGGACGCGGATTGGCTACGCGGACGCAGTTGCCGAATAGCGCCGCTCCGCCGCGTATGCACCGCCGCTCCGCCGCGCTTCAAATACTGAGCTCTTTTATGTGTAGAATAGTCGGCCGCTCAGCGTACGCATCTAGTGTGAACCTACACGAGCGTATTCTTTTGTTCACACATGTAGCGCATCGTACGCTACAGCCTATTGTCGGCTTGGTGAGTACGCGTACTGCAGATTGAGTCGACGTTCACACTGAGGCCGACTGTGAGTATACTCACAGTCAGCGGCGGACAATACGTTTGGTGTGAACAATCCCTTACCCTTTGATATCTGAGCGCAAAAGTCGTTTTTATCCTCTAGAGCGGCAAAGTGATTTGAATTTAGAACATCGTGTGCAATACTCCATTTGTGACAATCTTGATAAGACTTTTCATACAAATACATATTAAACAAATAAAATACTGCCTAAAATAATTATTCAATTAATTAAGTATTTTTTATTATTGTTTTTACATACATTTTTAACCTCGTTTCATTTTTAAACTGAGTTTTCAAATAAATGAACTTTAATAGGTACATCTTTTTAATTTGACACTCATATGTCCGCGCCATTTTGTTTTAGTAATTTCCTCGATGAGGTGGGATGAAAAGTTACGTGTTGCACTCGAGTGCAAAGATTTTTCACCTTGTGCTCTTTTGATTCCGTCGCTATCGCTCAGGATTCTAATTATTGAAACACTCGCTACGCTCGTGTTGCAATAGGCTAGTTTCCTAAAAAATAATAATTAGTCCGTCTTGTAGATTGTCCAAAATTAAGCGATACGTATTTTTTCTTTTTTAAATTGGATCAGAACTTGTTAAGATATAGCGTGTTAAAGTTGAGTGTGACGTCACAAGTTGCTACAATTTTCAGGACACTGTGACGTAAAAGGCCCCCACTCCTAATTTTTGAAGTGTATTATCTTTGTCATTTTATGTTTAATCAAAAAAAGAAAAAATACGTATCCAATATTTTTTGATTATCTAAAAAGCGGACTAAATATTATTTCATTATTTCGACCCTGGACACTACCCTATTTTAGAATCCTTCGCTTGCTCGGTCATCAAAATTGAGCCCGCGGTTAAAAAGCAACTTTGCACTCTTGTATAACAAATAACTATTATGGGTGTTCATATAACTTACCGTGATAATGACCACCACAGACGTACTGTACAAATAAATTGGTAACGAGTCAAGAGGCTAACTTCAGAATTGTTGCGTATGTATGTGGTGCGAACTGCACTTGTCTAAGATTAACATAACATTTAATTTGTCGAATATATACCTATCAACAATTATCAAACTGGATCTTTGAATCATTACAATTACGGATTACACTAGAAGAAAGAGAATAAGTGAGATATCTTCTCACAAAAAATGTAAGTAATGGTTTTGTAAAAATTAAACACATTTGGAACTGTTTAATTCATTGTAAAATGGACAGAACAAGATATAGAATTTTACTCAGAGAGCGTGGATCTGGATGACCTAGTTCTCGAGTTAGAACATAGATATAAAGTAACTTTTGTTTTTAAACTATCGCTTTGGCATTTAAATAAAGTTTGTTTCAGTCTGCGTGGGAGCACCTAGAGTGCTTACAGACTAGCGGACGTTTGCGAGCGTTTATTGTGCTTTAGCACAAGTGGATTTTATCACATACGCATGGCGACACGTCAGACTTTTTGTAAGATACATAATCGCGCCGATTTTTGTAGTTCTGACTAGATGTTTTCTGACAGACTTTTTGTAGGAATGTGCATTGCACTATTGCCATTGATCAGTGTATCTTATTTTTTCCGAAAATAAAAATCGTTCCCTAATAATCAGACGTGGGTGGCAGCCTCATCGTTTGAACCAGTAGTAGTTAAACCCGCACGATTCTACCAAGCGTAAAATGCGCTAGTGTGAAACCGCTGTTACGCTCGGCTTAGCCTAAATGCGGCACATTTGGAAGTCAACGCTTGAAATACATAGTAATTCGTCTATTGTATAGGGTCGCAATTGTCAGGCATATCTTATGTATAGCTACTTATATTTTTGAAAGTAATAGACACTTTTAATAATATTATTCTGTAAATACAGAAATAATTTCTAAAGGTATACGTTATTTGGGATGGTCAAAATTCCACAACGAATTCTTATAATAGGTACCAACATGTTTCCCGACCCGAGGATCGAACCCAAACCTGTGAAAGCCCCAAAATGTGGTCTCGTCCAAAATTAGCCCACCTCTGCTTAACCTTCCGTGGAAATCAGACCCGATCGCATAGTTTGTAAGTAATAAAATTCCTGACATACAAACGTAGGTACTGTCGGGAACACTCTCGCCTGACTACTAGGTTCTTTTTTATTGCTTATCTATACTAACATTATAAAGCTGAAGAGTTTTTGTTTGTTTGTTTGAACGCGCTAATCTCAGGAACTACTGGTCCGATTTGAAAATTTCTTTCAGTGTTAGATAGCCTATTTATCGAGGAAGGCTATATGCTACTTTTTATCCCGGTACGGGAAGTAGTTCCCACGGGAAGCTAGTTGATTATAGAAATATACTTTTGTTGTCTTGCCCTAACGACCTATGAGGATACTATGCTTTCTAGTCTGTGTTCATGCCTAGTCTTTTTCCCAACTATGTTGGGGTCGGCTTCCAGTCTAACTGGATGCAGCTGAGTGTCAGTGTTTTACAAGGAGCAACTGCCTATCTGACCTCCTCAACACAGTTACCCGGGCAACTCGATACCCCTAGATTATACTATGCTTTCCTAGAAGATAAATTCTATAAAGGGTTTACTTTAAATATCGCCGGATTTTAAACTAAAACGTCACACATTCACATTTATTCAGTGGTCAGACGGAAACGTCCGCGTCAGTACATACCTGCCCAGTAGATGTAAACATGACCAGTAGATTAACTATAAATAGTTTTTATGTTATTTTTACGGCATTTTTCCGCTAAACCAAACGAAACTAGCGGTTTATGGGTTCGCAGTACACGTTACTGTGTTTACGTTATGTTTCTACTTTTTACTTATTTGGGAATCTGTTTTTGGGTGAATTATTTATATAGTTAGTTAGTAATCTATACTTACGCGACAAAGAGGAAACATATTCTAAGATACAAACAAAAAAAAAACATGTAAAATATGAAAATATTTTCCCCCTTGGGCCCCCTATTTCAGGGTGTCATGGGCTATATTTTGCACGCAGGCAGTAGTTCCCGCGGGACGCGGGTGAAACCGCGAGGAAACAGTAGTAAAGAAATAAATCGATAGCTATACTCTGAGCTGAGAGTCTTCAAGTCAAGAGTGAATAGGTTACTTCTAGGCAACTGACCTCATTATCACTTACTATAGGGTGAGAAAGTCGTCAAAGGTGTCCATTACAAAATCAATCATTAAAATGAAAAACAAAAGCTGGAAGGATAACCTTACTTAAAAATTGGAAGGGGAAATAGATACTTTATCATCACTGATAGGTAGCTAAGTTAACAAACTTACAAAAAGGAAAATTAACGACATTGCCGTAGCATTTTGTAAACTTTAGTAGCACTAAGGACATAAATATTCTTTTCATAACTTCACTTCAATAAAAAATTCCCAAAAAAAATCATCAGTACCTACTTATATCTGCACGCAATTGTGCTAAGGTGTCATAATACACCCAAGTGCTTTACAAACGGAACAAAAGAAGGTCAAGAGCGAACCGTCCTTAGTTCCCAAGGACGCATTGTCGTTTGACAGCTGAGAGAGGGCGAAATCATAAAATGACGACAGATATGTGAGGAAGTGCTTGAATTCACGCACTCTGGGACGGATTTTGGCAAAATTTGTGGGTATGTTGTTTGTTTAGTTATGTTTTGTTGCAAGAAGAGATAGATAAGTAACAGCCGTATGGATCGATCTTAAAGTTAAGCAACGCTTGGAGTGGTTGGTCCGTGGATGGGCGACCAATGTGAAAATCTTTGACCATAATTATTGTTAGTGAAAAGGTCCTAAAATGTCCTAAAAGAAAGTCCTTAAAATAGAGCGAAGTGGAAGAAGAAGATACGGAAAGCGGACCCCGTTACAAGACGGGATAAACGCTAAGAAGAAGAAGAAAAGGTCCTAAAATCATGCTAATAAAAGTTTAAACTAATGACAAACAATAAAAAAAACAACGTGTTTCGTAAGGCTCAATGAATTTGTAGGTCCCGGTATTGAACGCCTTTAGCGTACGTTACTTTTATACATGCAAAGTATTAGAAACTCTTCATTTCTTACCGGTCGTCACAAAGACCATGGTTATCGTTATTGGCACGAATCTTGAGCTCTGACCCTCACCTGCGCAGAAGTAATTTATTGGGTCCCTTTTGTGGTATGAAGTGAGGAGCGGGGGCGGGCTAAAGCGATGATTGGCCCGCAGTGCATCGCGTCATAGCCGTCACTCTGGATTGGTTCTTTGCTAATAAATCACTTCTGCGCAGTTGTAGGTCAGAGCTCAAGATTCGTGCCGATAACTATACTACAAAAAAATAGTACTTACTACTACCTACTACTAATCATTTTCACATTTTGAAATATTTGTAACGATAGGTCTCTTTACCTGCACTTATGAGACAGTAAATAATGACGAATTTAAGCACGAAGTTATGCCATATTATAAATCTGTCATAAATAGTCGACCTATTTGCACACACAGTCCGTATATTCGACATTCCGTGCATTCTGATACGAACTAATTGCTAAATGTTCGCGATTATGTTTGACATATATACCGTAGAGATGTGGGCTATTTGGGTTATGCCGAATTGGTAGGCCGAATACCGAAAATGGAGACTGGATATTCTCGTGGTGCTGTGTTTCTTATTAGCACACAAAATGTGTGTTGTTTTTATGTCGTAGTCCTGTTTGTTGTGTGATACTAATAAAATGGTTGAATAAATGTTTATTATTTATTATAAATAACTAAACAATGGTTTTGTTTTGTGTGTGAAAACTATATACCACTAGGTATAACTTTGTTTACACTTTGCATATAGCGAGCAATGCTACGGAACAGAAATCAGAAATTTTATGTGCTAGAAAAAAAAAACTGATTTCTGTTCCAACACAACACAACAGTCAAATAAAAGGAAAAAAGTTAAGCCTAGCTCAAAAATCAGAATAACAAAACCATAAAAAATATTCGGCCAAAACCTTTCGCCGAATATGCAAAGCCGAATACTCATCCCATCTCTACAGACATCCTGATGAACATTTTGCGGATATATCAGGCTTTATGTTTTAGCGAATGCTCAAAGGCAAGCTTACTTGATATCTAATGTTAATAGGATGACGTCATACACGAGGTTACCCGGATAAGCTTTGTTGTGTTAAATTACTTTGATTATTACCATGGGTAAGTAGCTTGTGAATTGGTATCATATTTTCGGGAACTCTATGGAAGGGACATCTTGACATGATGAGTTTCCATCTATGAATATTGGGGGTCATGTGTGCCATTTGTACATCAGGCGGTCGGTATATGAGTAGTCAGAAGCTAGATAATTTGACAAGTATTGAGTATCGGGTTACTCGAGAAACTAGGAAAAACACTGGTTCTTGGCTGCGTTCTGTTATATTCACTCTTTAAGATTCATCATCATCCTCCGAGCCTTTTTCCCAATCATGTTGGGGTCGGCTTTCAGTCTAACCGGATTCAGCTGAGTACTCCTCAACCCAGTTGCCCGGGCAACCCGATACCCCTTGGTTAGACTGGTGTCAAACTTACTGGCTTCTCACTACCCGTATAGACTGCCAAGGATGTTCAATGACAGCCGGGACCTACAGTTTAACGTGCCATCACTCTTTAAGATTATAAAGTATTTTAAAAAAGACTGCCGTGAAAACAGACTTCAGTTAACAGAAGATAAGACCACTTCCGAAGGTTATGACAATTTACTGTACCAAAAACACAACCCTTAGGTTTCATGCCATAAAGGATAAGAAAAGGATAAAGGATAAGAAAAGGATAAGGAAAGGAGGAAGTAGGCACATGGTTTGTACCTAATGTACCACTTAAACTCACCATGTCCTTGCGACGGGCGCGTGGCACACGTAGATGTACCGCTGTACCGCCAGTGCCAGGGTCAGCCAGATGCTCGCCGTATGGAACATCGCTGGTATCACCTAAAAAGAAAGAAAGAAAATGAGTTTTATTGACGCGTGAAAAGACGCAAATACACATGGACAATTTGTTTTCTTTTATATATAATATAAAAGAAAACAAATTAAAGGGGAAAATATGCGTTTTAATACGCCCAATACGGCCCTCGCTCAGCATAATGCTGCGAAGTTCCCCACGCACACAGGTGAAACCGCGAGAAACAGCTACGTTATCCCAGTGACGCGGGTGATACCTGGCAAAACAGCTAATAAACTAAGTAAAGTAATAAAAATGGTGCCTAAAACCCTTCTTATTAAAACCAGCAGCTCAAAAATTAACTTCAAAACCCGCAACCAGACAAAAAAACCCACATGGTATGACAACGACTCGTCACATTATTTCCGTGCGTCGAGACGGCTCCGCGCTCCTCAGAGGAAATTGTAGATTTTACGAGAAAGTAGCTCTAGAGAGAACTCGACCGCGTTCAACTCGGTTTTGGATATTGTGCCTTATTGAATTTCAGACGTCTCACTTGCAATTTTATTGGGCAAGCGATGTGGTTTTATTATTCTGTTAAAGCGACACTTTTGTTGTGGTGCTGGTGATTTTTATAGCATGTTCTTTCTACCTTAGATGGATGTTTGACCAGGTTATCTTAGTGACCTTAAAACCTTATGATGCCTATAGGCCTTTATATCTTTGACAGAATCCTTACTAATATTATAAATGCAAAAGTGACTGTCTGTCTGTTTGTTGCGCTTGTACCTACATCAAGATTACTGCACCGACTTAAGCCAGTGAAAGGACATAGCCTAGTTTTCAACCGGGAGCGGGAAGAAGTTCACTAAGGACTAGGGTGGAACTGCGGTTAAGAGCTAGTCATTCATATTCATAACATCATTTTCCGTAAGGTCTGAATGAAGCGAGCATTTTGACATTGCTGTATATTTGTCTATACTTCAATACTAATATAATAAAGAGGAAACATTTTTTTTTGATTTTTATTACACGCTTTTTATTAGCTTCACCTGTATGTTTGTATGTTTGTTTGTAACCGACTTCTTTGGGCGCGATTTTGACCCACTTTAAACGGCCAGATTTCGTTCAAACTTTGTAGATTTATTGAGGACCGATGACAATACACTAATTTGATAAAATTATTCCATTTTAACCGACTTCCCAAAAAGGAGGAGATTACACATACACATCGATTACTCCGAGGTTTATAGACCGATTAACGTGATTCTTTTTTTGTTCGACTTGGAATAGCTGCCAGTTGGTCCCATATTCATCAGGTCAGGATCTGATGATGGAAACCCTGAGAAATCAAGGGCAACCTTCAAAACTTGTAGGCATACATAGGGTAAAAACTTGACACTTAGGTGTACGCCTAAAAGCACTATTCAACTGTGAAGATTTGGAGCTGACCTGATGATGGAGACCAGAGAGGGTCGAGGGAACTCGGCAACTGAATATGTAAACCACCTCGTGTTTGGGCTTAAATTATTTGTATTGACAAGACCTTTGCAACAGTGAAGGTTTGGAGCTGACCTAATGATGGAGACCAGAGAAAATGGAGGGAACTCGACAACTGAATATGTAAACTACCTCGTGTTTGGGCTTAAATTATTCGTATTGACAAGACCTATGCAACAGTGAAGGTTTGGAGCTGACCTGATGATGAAGACCAGAGAAAGTCAAGGGAACTCGACAACTGAATATGTAAAATACCTCGTTTGGACTTATATTCTTTGTATTGATGAGAACTTCCCACTTGTATGGATAGTGACAACTATTCGTATCACTGAAAAGCTTTAAATAAATAACCTTTTTACAAAAAAATTAAACCGAGTTCCCAAAACACTAAAAAGCAAAAAAGAAACTAATTTTAGGTGCATCGGCCTAGAAGTCGGTGGCAAAATTAACTTAGTAACATCCATTAGACACCGACTCCTAGGCTTTTCAATTTGCAAAATATGATCTTTGTTAATTTATATAATTTTCATCTCTAGCCGATAAGGTAAGAAAATTAATTAAAATTTTCTAGAATTTTTCTCTACAGTCGATAAGGCAGGACTCGATGTTAATTTTTATTTCCAATAATTATCTTTAGCCGTTTTCTCTAATATTGACAAAGGGGAATGCCAAGTCGCCATAGTAAATTAGGCCCTCTGTGCACACAAATATAAAATAATGATAATAATAGGGAGCAATTCTTACAATTAATTAGTAAAAGAAATGGTTCACAAAAAATTTAGCATTTCAAAGTTATTTAAGAATCTTATATTCCATCAATACTGTTCATGTTCGCCAGTGTCGTCATGAGTAGCGGGAACAGAATCCATAATCAGGCCGTGGTCGTCAGGTATAGGAGAATCGTCAGAGTCAATATTCATAGCGAAAAGTATTCAATTTAAACCGCAATAAACATAAACAAGTAACCGCAATGGAATTGCTAGAAGCAATAAGCAATGATTTTGACATTTATGTTTTTCGGCAACTGACAGTGACAAGTAAAACTTTGACATAACAATAGGAAGCCATTTCTTATGGATATATTTTGCGAAAAGGTTCTTTTATTAATAATTGGTATAATAATAATTATTAAAAGATATTTTTAGGAATTAGATGTAATGTATGTTTACTGGGAAGAAAATGAACGGTTTTTAATAATAAACGAAAGCTTATTATTCTGATTAGTTACCTGTTAACATTTTTTTTGTAAAGGCAACATTTGAAACTCAAGTTATGTTCAAGTTCCATTAGTTTAGTCGTTATAATGTTTAATATTTATGAAAAAATATTACTGACATGCACAGACTAATGAATACGTGGAAGACATTTGAAAAATACCAACATATTTTTTTTGTAAAACGAATCTCTTGTGCAATTCTGGGCCTAGACTCGTCATTCCCCTTTTTGTATACTAAAGAGAATTTTAATTCTACAAAACAAATATTAGTTTGAAAACAAACTAAAAAGTAGAAAATAAACAATAGTTTAAAAAAACTAAAAAACACGCTTTTTATAGAAAAACGAACTAAAAAATAGGAAATAAATTTTAATGAATTTAAATTAAGAAAACAGTGTTAAAAATTTCAATGAATATAAATTAATAATAGTGTGAATACAAAAAAAAAAATTAAAAAAAGCGTGGGGTGCTTTTTAAGATATTATCGAAATGAAAATCACTGTAATCATATCTGTCAATAAAATATTTATAACTATTGACACCATGCACCCCACGCTTTTTTTTAAATATTTTTTTTGTATTCACACTATTATTAATTTATATTCATTGAAATTTTTAACACTGTTTTCTTAATTTAAATTCATTAAAATTTATTTCCTATTTTTTAGTTCGTTTTTCTATAAAAAGCGTGTTTTTTAGTTTTTTTATTATTTGTATCGTAAAGGCTTCGAAAGTACTGAAGTGATTTGAAAACTTCTTTCACTGTTTCTTTCCAAATAGTCTTCCTAAGTAACATATATGTATATAAGCTATGTTTTTATGCCGATACGGGCAGTAGTATCCAAAGGACGCGGGTGACCAGCGGGAAAACGGCTAGTGTAACCTATTAAATCATAATTAATTTTGCTCCGGTACACAATGATATTTGACTACTAATTAATATTCAAGTATTTGCGCAGAGACACTATCTTATTGGTTAAGGCTTCGGAGAAGTGGAAGCATAAACTAGATGCTTATTAATACCAGGAATACTCAAACTTCTGACACTGTCATGAAGGACGGAAAGCTATGATATTATTCTGAGAAAGAGTACCGCGTTTTGGAAAATACCAAATTGAAAATGTCTTCAAATACTGCAATATACGGTTCGCTACCATTTTAGAACATATTTTTCAAAAGCTCTTTTGGACTATTTCGGACAGTAGGCTAACACTAGCTGTTCCCTGCACTTTCATCTTTGTCTTGTAGAAACAATATCCTTCACTTATAGAAAAAGTTAAAATAGGTATACCCTATGTTAGCGGGGGATAGTAAAGCTTCCCAAGAGCGAAAGAATTTCTCAAATCGTTGCCGTAGTTTCAGAGCCTTTAAGTTCCAAACAAACATAAAAAATCTTCATTCCTACCTGCTTTTGTTCTCAAAAATTAAGATAGGATAAACAACTCCCCAGTAACAAAAATCTGCATACTAAACAAGACTGTAAAATATTCCTGAAAATTGACTGCATTTTATATCCCAAAATCCGTCTTTATCTGACTAACAAGTCTAGAATGCTCTTAAACCTTAAATCCGATTAACAATTCGACGGAATAGAATTTATTGGATTTCAACATAAAGTAGAATCACTCAAGCGATCTTTACTTTGGCAATCAAAGCTTCAGTTGAAATCGAGTAGAATTCAGGTATGTTTGATCTCCGTTTTGGAATTCATAAAGTATTTTAGATGGGTTTCGGAATTCAAGTACCTGGTAAGAGGAATTTCGTGGTGATCTAGAATATCTAGATCCAGTTCAGGCAAGTACCAATGCAAGTTTTCTAAGTTTGCAGGTACTTTCTAAGTATATCTTGGACACCAATGGCTGATAAAAAGGTGAAGGAAAACATCTCGAGGAAACCTGGACTATGTAGTCTGAAATCACCAACCACCAACAACAAGTGGTGATTAATGCTCAATCCTTCTTCGTGTGAGACGAGGCCGCGGCGCAGCAGTGGGACGGTAAAAAGGACAGATCTACTAGCTTAAGAAGTGATGAGAATATTTTTGTCCTTATATTTGGAAGTTAGGTTAAGTTTAACCTGTTGTAGGTATGTCGGAGCGTAGATATACGCGAGAGACCGTTGATTTTCTATTGTTTTATAATTAGCACCAAACAAACAATTGAATACAACTAAAATAAGTATTCATCATAGCTTATTTATTGTTGATGGCCTTTACACATGTCCAGGTCTAATAACTATGTAATTTTGAAGTCAGTCATTTAACGCCTCACTTACACAAAGGCAGTAGAGTTATGTTCGTACGGTAGACTGCACGTCAGTGGTAACTGTCATGCACCTTAACCAAATAGTAATAAGTAAGATTTTCCTATAAAACTGTTACCACTGACCTGAAGTTGACTGTATTTAGGTATATTTTGGCTATCGTGGACTTATTAGCAGCTAACTTCGGAAGGGTTAAGTTACTTGACGAAAATAAATACAACTGGTACGTTTCAATTTAGTCAGCCAAAAAAGTGGAGTGCTATTATCTTATTAGATTCTAGTAAAATTGAAAAACTTTTATATGAGTCAAGTTTTCTACATCAGCTAAGTTTAGTTTAAAAACACATCAATCGCTTTAAAACGTTAAAAAGGCTGCTACCGACTTCTAAAACTAGTTCAAACTAAAACCGGATCTCTATAGAAAGAGCTAGCAAAAGGCACGTGGCTACAGTCAGAAATCTTTCAACTGAATCTAATACATTTTCCCAGTAATTTTGTAAAAGAATTTCTTATTAAATAAGAACTTTGAAATAAACTTAAACAGTTAAAATCGTCGACTCAAACAGTGTTTCTGGTGACACAATTTTCTACAAACACCAGTAAAGCGATTATACAAAAATTACAAACTTAATTTTACCGTTGAAAAAAGAAAATCTTCAAACGATTTTGTTGGAAAAGAGCCTTTTTGTGGATGCAAAAGAAAGTTGTAGCTTTCGCTTAGTCCGCAAGTTGGTAGTGGATTTCTGTTCGGGAAATATCGGATTTTCTAGAGCTTTCGAACGCTCAAATGGTATCCGAACCGAGCTGCATAGGTTTTATTCACATGCAACCATATTGAGTTACGTTTTATGCCGAAATGGCAAATTTTGAAGTGCCATAATTCATATTGTATCTTCACACACTTTTGAGGAGTTTAAATCTTTTTAGTGGTCTACTTAGTTATCATTTTCTATTTTATGTTGTAAGTTTTAAGCTCATAGTACGTATTCATTAGGGAATATGCCTTTATCTATTTAAGTGCATTTACATATACTCCAAATAAAGCTTATAAAAACTCCTACATAATATTATAAAGCTAAAGAATTTGCCTAAACGTACAAATCTCAAGAACAACCAGAACGCTTTGCAAAATTCTTTCAACATTAGAAAGCCCATTTACTAAGGAGGATTGATCATAATTCATCGATCAACGTATAACAGGACGAATGGTAAAAATCACGAGCAAAACCGCAGGAAACAACTCACATCAGTAAACTACAAAAGTGTAGCAATAAACATCCCAAAATAAACGACTTCAAAACGAAACCAATCAAAGTTAAGGCGAGTTACACACACTAAAGTAGTACAGTTAACTCAATAAATGAGAGTGTTACAGAGAGAATTCTAGTGTGAAACTATCCTAAGCATTTCAGCCATGGAGAACAAAATGACTAGCGGAGTAGTCATAACGCGAAATCTCCTAAGAAAGTTACAGCCTTTTTTATCGTCCCCACTGCTGGGCACAGGCCTCCTCTCACACGGAGAAGGATTGAGCATTAAGCACCTAAGAAAGTAGCGCGCCAAAATGCGGGAGTTCGGAGGACGAGGAACGTTACTAGCTCCACTCATACACGCCTTCTATAAAATTCGCCCATTATTTTCAAAATAAAATAACCAACAAATTAAAACCAATCTGTGTAAGATTGGTCCTGATTTGACAAGAATCACGAACGTTTTAATAACTAATCGTTGTTATCACGCCTGCCGTACATTTCTTGACCTAGAAGAAAGCGCCTGACCTATCTTCCTAATGGCATCTCCGCTATATTTCCTTCATCCGTGATTCCAGCTTTTGTATCAGTAAGTTGGCCGAATTCCAGGCTTTTTTTTATCAATCTATGTGCCTTTTCCACAGCTCTTTGGAAGAGCTAAAGCATTTACTTCGTGAGCGCGAGAGTGGTCGAATTTTTTGGCCAACAGTGTACGAAATGTTGACAGCGATTTTGGTCTGGGAAATTACTTCTAGTGTAATTGGAGAAAGGTTTTGGTGAAAGATGGTGTTTAATTTCTTAGCTATGTGTCTAAATAGTTGAAATATTATTACTTATTTAAGTATCTATACATAAATTCAATATTTTGTAGGATTTCATAATCTGTTCATTAATAATCCAATTATGTACATGTTCCTTATTACTGAATTAAGCAGTTTATATAAAAGCTATATCTTAACGACGAACTTAAAATTCAACGATTTTTTTAAATATTTTTACACGTGTCAATTAGATTATATTTAGTAACAGAATACAAACCTTTTAGTACACGCCAGATCTAAAAATGATAAAAGTCTATCCCACAATAAAATAGAGAGCGTGTAAAAAAAGTATTTTTGAAAAACAGTACGCCCAAACACATTTGAATACTCGCACGATTTTTCTACCATGAAAAGGGTAGAATTTATAACAATAGAATGGTATCATTAAAACCCCGGTACAATACGATTGAAAGAATATTGATACCCGGATAACACAGCTCGTTATTTTAAAGTATTTTTTTGAAAAAGATCGGTAGCATAGATTAGTTATTGAAGGGTTGATTTTAATTAGGCAGTCCTGATTGTAATAAGGGTGTTTTTTGTAACAATGCACAATAGAAATGAACGATTTTTGGAAGCTAATGAGAATTTTAAACAAAGAACTGACTTTTAGAGGTTTTTAGAGACAAAAGAATAAAATATTTTTGTTTAATCGATCTGTCGGCTGATGCCCGTTTTCACCAACAATCTCTTAACGTTTCCCTAACTAAGTGTCAGTTAGAATAAGGGCTCCCCTAACAATAAAGGTTACAAGGGACACTTAAACTTTGGTGAAAACAAAATTCGCATTAAGTGGTCTCTAAATGCTCTTAGGGGATCCCTAAATTTAAGTATTTGTTGGTGAAAATGGGCATGATAGTTTAAAAGGGTTCAAGTATCGATATGAATGATAGTGCGCACATGACAATGATCAGATAGGTATCGTGCCAATACCAGATCGACTTTGACATTAGCCCCATACAATGAATGTCAAATTCTTGTCCATAGTAAGCAAAATATTTTAGAACAGTCGTTAGTCTGCAGTTCGCAGGAGCTTTATAGATCAATCTAACCACGAGTGATGTGACCTAAACAAAAAAAAAAATGTATCGACAACGACCGCAAATATTTTCACAGTTTGAAAAAAAAATAAAAAATAAAGTGATTTATCAAATTGCCAGTGGTATTATGAAAAAAGTCGTTGCTAGTCCATTTTGAGTGTGACAATATTGACTCTGGTTTAATTCGAGCGGAACGAAGGTTGAAGCTGGGATCGCAAACAGTGGTTTTTTTTTTATAAATACACAAACGACTGTTTGTAGTGTCGCGACGGGTTGAGCTTATCGATACTTTTTTCACGTTCCATTTTTAAATTATTCAGTAGATTTAGGTTGATGGAGATTTTCATATTAAACGTAGGGTTATAAAGTTTATCGTACATTATTCTGTGGATCGATATTTCAATCTATTACTAAAGCTGCACATACGTGCGAGGCATGCATACATACTTGCTTGTTTTTCTCAAGAGTGCGCAAATATAATTACCTAAACCCTTATTTCAATGTTTATGTGTTTTTGCTTAAATATTCATATTCAGAAGCGACTCGGAAACTATTTATTGTTCTCTTCTTAATTAATTTCCGATCCTCTATTTAATCAAACGCAAACATCGATATAAATCATGTCCCAACCCTAAAGTGCCGGTATAATCGGAGGTCATCAATTGTACTACATATTGGATATCATCCCCGCACTATTTGCCGACCCGTAGTGTTGGTATTACGATATTATTGCTGTTGCCTCGTGCGATCATTTAAATCTATAGGAAAGATTTTTCTGGGGTTCTCTCGCTATTATTATGAAATAGTGGATTCTAGTATTGCAACAAGTTTTACGAAAGTTTATGCGGTGGGCCGGATAACTGGATGGAGGACGTCAGATAGGCAGTCATTCCATGTAAACCACGGCTACTCTAGGCAGAGGATAAAATAAAGATTCTTTAAGTTTGTAAGTCGTGTACCCCTTACTTAATAACGTAATAGAAATCTTTACTGATATTATAAAGCTAAAAAGCTCTCTGTTAGAACGCACCAATCTCAAGAACTGCTGACCAATTTTAAACATTATTTCAGTGCCAGCAAGCCAATTTATCGAGGAAATCTAGTCGGGAGGAAGGCTATGCCTAGATAGTGAAAAACCTCTAAACTTATAGACCAATATAAACTTTTCTTCTTCTTCTGAGCCTTTTTCCCAGTTACGTTGGCGGTCGGCTTTTAGTCTAACCGGATGCAGCTGTGTATCGTAAGTAATCCAATATAAACATTATGTACATAGATGCATAATAATGTAACTCCAACAGCTGTGCACATTCCATATAAGGCTATAAGGCTATATCTACAGCCGGGTGGCCGATTAAACCGGAGGCGGTCACAGCTTTGTACCAGCCGAGCTTGGCTACACAATTACTGAGCCAGCATCCAGTTATTAGTAATCAAAGCTAACGCCTAAGATGGCGGCCAGAATGCTTCAATAATCTTGTGTCGGAACTTAGGCTTATCGTTGCAGTTACAGGTTTATTTAAATAGGTAAATGTGGTGTAAAAATTTTCGTTTTATCTGACGTCGAATTATATCAACGACTAGTTTTTGTCTGGTCTCTTTTGCGTGCCGTGGCGACTACTCCACGCACTGGGACAAAAAGAAGCCTAAAGCCTTTATAAGTAACAAAAAATGTCTATGGGTACTATTCCATTCCATTCCATTTCCAATACTTCTCCATGTGAGAGAACGCATGTGCGCCCAGCAGTGAGTCAATAAAAAGGTTACTACTCAAACAGTTAAACAACAATTCGATCTAATAGTATATTACACACAAAACTGCCTAACTATAACTTGTAGTGCCCAAACAGCGCGCGTTGTAGCGTGATCCGCTCGCACGTGCGTATTTACGGCACGGCGCGCTGCAATATCGGCGCGACGGATTATTGACAGATTGACTCAGCCGTGGATTGGTACGGTAGACCGCACATCAGTGGTAACTGTCATGCACCTTAACTCGATAGTAATAAGTACGATTTTCCTATAAAACTGTTACCACTGACCTGAAGTTGACTGTATAATCATATGGAGAAATGGGGGAAAAAGTACCTATGTATGTGAAAGTTTTGGTTATGTAATACTGAGTTTTAGTTAGTTTATGGTGTAAGAATTTACTATGAAAGGGTTTTCAGGAGTTTAGTTCCTAACGAGTTCATGATAAAAAATTCACAAGGTTTCGCATGGGTCCTGTGTCTTAATTCGCGAACCGAAATAAAAAGTCCATACCTCCCTATAAATGGGCTATCTAATACAGAAAGAATCATTAATGACAGGCCAAGATAGTTCATAAGATGAGCGCAATCAAGCAAACAAAATTTTTAGCTTACTATAAATTGCTCGTGCCTGTCAGAAGAACGATGCTCTAAAATACTAAATACAACGATTTTAACTAAAAATACGAATGACCTTTTCCTAAATAAAACCTAAAATAGTTGTCACGTATCCTCGTCCCTCAACATCCTATTTAAATATTGATAGTACCAACGTCTAAATGTAAATACCTATTACAAAATATATGTATACATTTACCTACTTATATTACAGTAAAATTTTATTTACCCTTTTCCGAAACAGCCCCAAAATTACCCGAAATATTCCAAAGTGATGTAATGCTTTCAAAATTAATTAATAAATTGAATTTCCATTTGGCCAAAAGAGATTATTATCAGACCATAATTGTGAAGGAAATGAAGGATTCAAATGAACGAATGAATGAGTATTTTGAATGAAATATGTAGTTGGTGTCTGTTAATGCTTGATTTAGTGAATTATTAAAAGGTATGGTTTAAAATTGTAGCTTTGTACGTAAGATCTTAGCTTTAAAACTACTAAACCAATCAATTTAATAAGTAAATTTTCTCCTTTTTATATCTGACGCCTTAATTTTGTAATGTGGATTTTCAATCAAATTAAATAAAAATTATTAAAATTAGGCGTGAAATCTACCCACTTAAAATGTTAACCTATAGCTAACATTATACTCTATTCATTCACTCGATTTTCACTTCAATTTAGATCGGAAATTACAAATTCCTTGAATTCTGTTCCAATCAATCATTAGCATCAAGAAATTGTAGCGAAGTGCTTATTACCCACACTGAATTAAAGTCTTCACCATACAATTGTAGGCTATTAATAAAATGCACTTTGTTGCATGATGCACGCTATGAACAACTTAGAAGTAGGTCTTCAAGCTATACTCGGAACTTTAATTTGAATTCTAAATGTGCTTACAACCTTCAATGTCGGTTTTGCGTAGCCATTTCTGTAATTACTTTTGATTCACTAAGGTCGCGCATTTAAGTGTAGGTACCTCGTAAGAGTGCCTACTGTTTATCGATGTTTGCTTTGAATTGTGTCATGTAATGCTCCCCTATATCGTATTGGTTGGTATCATCATAGATAAAATCAAAGATTTTAATTTTTTGTAGTCGATATTAAAACATATTATAAATCATCAACTGCTACGTGGTAAATTACTAAACGATTTATTTTACGCTTTGATTATAACATATACATATGTTTGCATCATATGAGACTAGCTACCACCCTTGGATTCACCCGCCTCCCGAGAGCACTACTCCCATTATCAGGATAAAAAGTAGTCCAAGTCCTTTTTCAGGCTTTCCATTTAAATCGCTTTAGTTGTTTTGTCGTGAAAGCGCTACAGACAGACTGAGTTACATACTTTCGCATTTGTAATGTTCAGAAAGGATTAATCTGTATATTCTTTTCAGGAGAAACCCCCTTTAATCTGTCTTATATTATCTATTATCTTTTCCTATTTTAGTAAGTATACTATTCATATACATTTTAAAATAACTTAATACTCAACCACTTACCTCATTCATATAATTCCACGCTTGACACGCTCTCACAGGGCTGAGTGGCTTATAATGGTTGCCGAATGTATACATGTAGAACAACCAGGGGGCTGGGAACAGCATGGTGAACATATCACATAGAGCCATGGCCATCAGGACTACGTTGGTGGGGGTTCTCATATGTCTTCTTGATAGAACCACCACGATTAGTGTGTTGGCTACTGTGGTGGTCGCTAGGAGGAACGGGGCTATGTACCTGTGGAGAGAAAAGTGGGTTTTTAATGGTAAAAGTATAGTGCAATGGGAATTTTATTAAGGTGTAATTTCTATGAGTAATATTTAGGCCTAGTTGCAGCATGTTGCTTAACGATAACCATACCATAACCGGCCGTATTTGCCCGCTTTGGTCACATTTGTGACTTGACAACTGAAAATAGTGCGGTCATCGTTATTGTGAAATGGTGCAACCCACCGTTAGTTTCGAAGCGTAAGTGTTAAATTGAATTTATTTTACTTTTACTGATCCATGAGATAAGTTTTTATTAAGTTTAGGTAAGTTATTTAAGTATGGTTTATTTTTGGACAAACAAAATATACGTTTTTTTTTGTCATTCCCACTTCTATTTATCGATAAGCCTATATAATATGATCATCCAATAAAAAAACTGTTTCATAATCTTCAAAACTACGAAACTGTTTAACTTGTTATATAGAAAAGGATTTAAAGAAATTCCTTGTTTACCTAATTGAGTTGAAAGCGTAGCTAAACTAATTTTATGAAAGCTTTTCAGTAAGCTGGAGTTTCAGCAAATCTCTTCAAGAAAATGTAATATTTGAGATGCATTCTTAGAGTATCCGCAAACTACAGACTTAACAGTCGACAGACAGTTGACCAGGGGCCCGATTCTGCTAAGTTAATAATGTGAAAATTGAATAACAATTGAATCGCAATAGCAGTTTTAACCTTAGCGGGCATTTTGTAATCGGGTGTTATGTTGGTATATAAGAGCAATCGTATTTCAATGATATTCGATTGGTTTGTCATTGGTCTGCCATAAGGCCTATAGGGTAGTCTGCTCTACAATCATATTGCAATCGTAAATCATTTGCAGAAAATAATATTCATTATTGAAATACAGAAACTGATATTTTTTTTTAATAAAAAATAGCGGAATGCCACAAACGCTTCAAATACTGGCGCGTCTGATACCGGCTAAATACCTGATCTTTGTAATATGCGTACTGCCATTCATCTTCATACTGATTTATGAGCCCAAACAAACTATCGGCCGACTAAAAGTTTGCAGTGTGCGGGAGAGAATACTGTTCTAGTTTTGTGATACAATTGTCTTGTGGGATTTTCGTGTATAGTTTGTATGTAGTTGGCTTAAGGTCTATTTTTCTTTTTACTGTCTATTTCTTTATGTATTCTGGATAGAATTACTGGATAGGAAGATGATTCGTTGATGATAACTTCCGAACGACAATAGATACTAAAATAGCTTTTTTTTATTATTTATATTTTTATGAAGTCACTCTCTTTAATTGACAAAAAATATATGGTATATTTTTTAACAACTGAAAAATTGCTAGTGAAATGAAAAATCTTTGTCTTTACATAATAAGTTAAACAAAAATAAATTGAACTTACCCATACATAGGCTCAGCATAATTAACAGGAAACTCGCAAGTGACATTTAAATAAAAATGCGAATGGTTCGACGTGCAGAAATCATCAGCTGCCGAGAAGTTCGAGTATCCCGGATAACCGGTTCCGTTGTCGTAATAATTATAATTTACTTTCGAAATGTCTAAATCAGTGCTGTCCCCATCGACAATTTGTTTTGTTGCGTTAAAATCGCCGAAGTAATCGACCCAGTCTTTATCTTGCGCCGCCATCTTGGATCTTTGAGGTTATTTTCTTGAATTTGACATGGCTGCTTTTGTTTTGTTGGTGATCTGTGGACAAAGAAATTGGATGTTAATATTTTTGTGCGTTACTAGGCTTTGTATAAATAGATTAGCTGGTAAATATTCTAAACTTTGGCTGATTAAATACTCAATTTTTCTAGGAAACTTAATATTTCTAGGAAACTTATTAATTGACAGATGTTCAAACTTTGCTAGATTTTCAATAGCGTTGTGTAAGTTTAGTTTTCCTCTATTTTCCCAAATCAGTTACTAAGATGATTTTCAAATGGGTTACAAAACACACAAATCAAACCAATATTGCTGATCTCGCTCATTCTTTCTTTTACTAGAAAGAATGAGGTTTATTTATAAACTTGAACTAAGAAGTTTAGTTCGTAACGTTACCGTTAACTAACGTTCTATCATACGATTCCGTACTTCACATATTCCTTTAACCACTTTTCTCAACATAAGCTGGTAACGTGTAAAATACATTAAACACCCGCTGACGGAAGACGGGCTCCTCATAAATTATTATTCCCAAAATTCGGGGTAAAATTTTCCCGCATAGCTAATTATCAGGGTGTTATCGAAGGAGCTTATGGGAGAATTAAATCACGCTTTCAAATCGGCTTAAAACTTGGTACAACATTAACGAAACATTATGACGAGATATTAATTTTGTAGCTCGTAAATAATGTTTTCTTATTAATTATTATTATTTTGCTACATAATTAAAATGGGCCATAATTATTAATAATTCACTTTAGCCACAAACCGCGGCTGACAAAAGGTCAGGGTAATTGATTTTGATTCAATTATTTTGTGAATATGAATAAAGTGATTTTGTAACGTAGTTTCATTTATTGCGGTGAGATTGTGTAATGGAATAGTTATTGTAAAAATCCAAAACAATGGATTAGTATTAAATAACAATAACACAAGACATTAACAGTCGTGGTGGCCTAGTGGGTAAAGAACCAACCTCTCAAGTATGAATGTGGGTTCGATACCAAGTCAGGCAAGTACCAAATGCAACTTTTCTAAGATTCCTATGTACCTACTTTCTATAAATTGTTGTTAAATATATCTTGACACTAATGACTGATTAATGATGAAGGAAGACATCTTGAGGAAATTTATACTATAAAGTCTGAAATCACCAACCCGCATTGAGCAAGCGTGGTGATTAACGCTCAATCCTTCTCTGTGTGAGAGGAGGCTTGTGCCCAGCAGTGGGACGATAAAAGGGCTGATGATGATGATGGCTTTCCTAAGCAGAGGTGGATCTTTCTATCCGAAATATTTCGCGATTTCTGATATGCTCGATAAAAAACTAAGTCTAGAATAAATGTACCTTAAGTATAGTAAAACTAAGTAATTGCTATAATTAGCGTAAATTGAGCTTAGAACACACTAAATAGGATAATGGCGCTAGTATCGCATGTTAGGCTAGGTTTACATAAGCTAATGGGGCCTATTAGACAATTTGGCGGTAGTTGTGTATAGTCATTATGTAATTTAACGCTATAATAAAGTGCTTTAATCGTCGAGAGCCAGAGAGGACGAAAATAAAGTACTTACGAGTATAAATATGGTACATGGAATAGTTATCAATACGTACGACACACAAATCGAGTTTTTTTTTATATTAATAGAATATTGTGTAACTTATGTATTATTAGCCAGCGGATTCACATGCATCCCATGGAAACTTCTTCAGGCACCCGGATAAAAATAGCCTCATGATATGTAGATCCTCGATAAGTGGGTTATCTAACAAATCAAATAGGAGCAGTAGTTTTTAAAACTAGCGCGTTCAAGCAAACAAATATACACACAAACAAATTCTAACGACTTTATAATATCAGTATATTTTCGAATGGAGGTTCTTGAAGTGCCGTATTTCGTATGGTGCACCAAGTAATAATTAAACATCTAATTAATCAGCATTTTAATTACATACCCTCACAAATCCATTATTACGTGTAAAAAACCTTTCCGAGTTGTAAACACCAGTGAAAAAGTATTATCTTTCCTTATCTACCTTGTAATGACCGGCTGTAATGTTACCCAACCCTTTTTGGGGTAAAATTAATTTATTGACCCTACCGCGTCCAGTTTCGTGGACAAAAATACCCTTCGGTGATAACTAATGGATTAAATAATATTGAATAGGCTGGTTTCACGCTGAAAATGGGTTAAAGGTTTTTAAAAAGAAGTGGAAATGGTATCGAGGATCAAGCCATTTTCCATCTATGTCAAGATCAGCTTCTAGTCTAACATCTATCAGAATTTTTAGGCGGCTGCCACGTGTAACTACTGCCACACAGATTATACCAGCGCTTTCACACTAGCGAATTTTCCACAGCGACAACTTTGGGGTTGCAGCAAACAAATGACAACTGCCAGTATAACAATTAAGTTAAAGACGCTACAGATTTTTGCTACTCAGAATGTGTCGCCCATTGTGTCGCGTGTGTACTTGGTTTTGCTACGACGGAAAAATCGAACGGAAAACCCACCAGCGTGAAAGCGATGTAGTTTTGCGAACAATTTTATTGGAATCTCACCAAATTCAAAGTCATTTTGTTAAGTTTAAGTAAGGCTCATAACAGCTCTCTCAGAACGTCAAGCTAGTTTCACGTTTATAAGGAGTGGGTTTCATGAAAAAGAACCGACAAGAAACTCTATAAACACTCTTCAAAAAAGCCACAACTTACCTACATACTTACATAAGATATCTTTTAACTTTGTGCTTTTTTATCCAATCGTATACGATATATAACATATACGATTAATGGCTACATAAAGCGACACGTGTCGAGATAATCTAGCTAGATAGTGCTAAGTGATTAGTTAGCAACCTGTAGGCTATAAATTTACTTGAACATAAGCAATGGAAGTACGAGGTAGTATTGTAAATGTGCGTGGGAGTTTTTTTTGTCGTACGTTTTTTGTAAACTGTTGAGTGGACATTACTTAGTCCTAGTTTTGTAGCCCAGTTTAATGAAATGAGATAGATTTTCTGAAATATAACATAAATAAGAAAGGAGTGGATGTTAGTATGACGGCTGATAGAGGAATGGAGAGGAAAACCAGTTATGCAGATCACAAATAATAGGTAAGTATAATTAGAGAGTAGCGCAGGAAAGATACGAACCGACAATGTTCTTGTTACACAGTACATATGAGTGCTATGCATGACGTGTCACGTTCGATATTCCAGTCGGCCAACATCGCTTTGTGGGTTAAAATACACTATGAAAAAGCTGCTCAGAATCGGTGTCGGATTGTCGTCCTATCGAGCTATGAGAGAGTGTGGGAATAGAGAGTGCACCTGTGTGTGAAAATGCTTATGCACCATAATATGTCCTGCGCAGCCGGCTGATCTCCTTAGGAAGAACTGTCGCCATTATTATTTTGTATAAAATATTAATACACAATCCCAAATCAAGCTAATTTATTCCATACAACGCGGGAAGACGAAGTTAATAATTAAATTACTATAGTGAATTAGGAACAAACAAACTAATATACCACGAGTAACTAATAACTATTCCAATCTCTTCCTATATATCACGCGATTACACTTGCTTTCATAATATCAAGCACAGTGGTACAACTAATTGAGCAGAAATAGGGGCATTAGGCTGAGTTCCCACTGTGTGGTTAAGACAGAAATGTCATAATCTCCCGAGCCTTTGCCCAACTATTGTTGGGGTCGGCTTCCAGTCTAGAAGGATGCAGCTGAGTACCAATGCTTTACAAGTTAAAACACGTCATGACGTTTTTAAGACAGAAATGTGTCTGCACAAATACTCGTGCACTATCTCCTAACATGGGATCAGCCGCCGTGGAAGACAATAGGTTAAGGGGCCTCTATAAGACAGATTCTGTCTTCATAATTATAGTGATACAGTTAAATTGTTCGTTGTGGCCTCTTAGATATCTACTTAATGGTGGTGTTTACATATATAAACCATTACCTTAAAAATGTTATAAAATAAGCAAAAATAACTACTGAACCGAATTTGGTATAGGTAAGTTTGGCCCACTCACAGATTGCCTGAGCAAGCCTTTTTCTCTGGGTGCGGTAGGTAGCAAGCAGTGCCCTCGGAATTCAGGTGAAACCACGGACAAAAGCTAGTATTCTATAAACAAACAATTACAATATAGTGGAAATGTATCCTTATTTCGTAATTAAAGTGGTGTTGACGCGAATCTCTGTAATAAGTTGTTGGAAGGCAAAGTTTTCAAAGTTCTCGAAGTATTATTAAGATAAAGCCACATGTGTGCGAAATGTTACACGTACCTACATACGTTTGGTATAGTACAAGACAGTGAATTTAGGCCAGTAAGACATAAATGTAAGGTGCTGCGATTTTGTAGAATTACTTAAAGTGCTTGTAAATAAGATAATCCTATAAAGTTGAACTTACTAAATTAGTCCAACCTATCTCTTCTTGGTATATGTATATGCAAAACATTGTTTATATTATACCTAAATGCTATACAAACTCTGTCTGTCTTTCTTCACGCCAAAACTTTTGAATCGATCTGCAGGTATGTCATATGAATATGAAGTTCGTAATTCAGATTAAGACTAGTATAAATCCTTGTGTGGGACGCACGGTGAAACTTGGGTAAGAGCTATAATTATTTACAGCTATGTAGCCTTACTACAACTGAACCATCATAAACAAACAAATATGCTCTCTTCGATTTACATATTAGGGTAAACTCACCAGTAACTGGCCACTTAAGGACAGCGAGTTGTTCATTTAAGTGCCATGGCGAAATGTGTCAAGAAATTAATATTCTTGTATCAACTTTAGTTAAAGCAAGTATCCATTTATCGTTATTAGTGAGTAAAAAATGAAACTACATAGAATTATGTAGTAATATTTTAATAGAATGAAAAAGTAGTATTTTTTAGTAATAACTGGCCATTTAAAATTAGATATTAGCCACCATAATACCAATAACTGGCCATGCAAAAATAATATTTAAAATCAATTAAATAGGTACATAGTTTACAAATGGGCACTAAAATACTACTAAAAGGGTAATTTACGTCATTTTCAGCAGTTAAAACATACAAAAATAAATATAGGTACGGAGAATACACCGGGAAACCGCATTTATGAAAGTGCAACCGAAAAGGGCAATATAGAGCGAATCATTTAAACTCAATAATGAATCAGTTACCGCTAGCTGGGTCGGTGTTCCGGCCAGACAGTGTTTAAGGGGATACCTGCTTTTACATTTTTAATATCTTCTAAGGTTAGCACACTATTAGTAGGAGAGAATTGGCTATATTTTTGTTTCTTTAAATTGTAAATAAGTTGAGAAAAGATGAAGATAGATAAAAATATTACAATGGTATTTTCTGATTGTTATGGAGATTTTTTACCAAAAGTCGCGTATTTTTTTGTTATCTTGAAATTTGGTTATCTAGTCAGCCTACTTTCTCTTCTTCTGATGATGCAGATATGTTCTGTCCATGATTCTGGACCACCAGTTTTTTGTGCACTGCTTAAAATTCATTCCTGTATATTACCGATTTTTTCTTTTCTTTTTAATAAGGCTGACTTTTCGACCATCAAAAACAAAAAAACAGCCACCAAAACGCTCACCCTTCACCACTTTCTACGTGTTATTGCTGAGAAGAAGTCACTTTGAATTCTTTTCTTACCGTTTTCTTCACAATACTGACAACCCTGTAATTTAACTATTATATAACCACCCGAGTCTTGTGAAAGTGAATATCCAAGGAATAAATTAATTATGTCTTAGAGTCGCTGAATAAAACATATTGTGGTCTTTCTCGGTTCATTTATAGTTAGAAAACGCAATGAAAACGTAATGAATGCAGAATATTCAAAGGGTTTCGCGTTACGTTTCCTATTAAACTGAGAAGAGATAGAGTTACTGTGGAGTTTCTTTAGTTATACTAGCTGTTGCCCGTGGTTTCACTCGCTTTCGTAGATTTTGTTTCGCATAAAAAATATATAGGCTGAGGATATTCACAAATTGCGTGCTTTATCTATTGGTAAAATCGAAGTAAATTTCGGGATCGAAAATTTTCAAAATCGATTCTGTAGATCCAAAGATTACTAATCACAACGAAACAAATTGAAAACTATCTTTTTACAGGAAAGAGATAAAACAGTCGTATTGATTCCGACGGAACTGGCTTTAGTTGAAGCCTCGGAAAGTCCAAATTTTCCATGAAACTGCGAACAAATACCTATTGAATTGCTAGTTCCAATTTAGCCTAGTGTTAAAACAAGTTTTCCGATGATTTTTCAAAATACATATTATATCAGACACAAATATTTACAAAATAAGCGAAATTAAGAATTTTGATGGCTTATAAGCACTGCCAGTGCAAAATGATGCTTTTTATATACTACTGTTTCAGTACATATAGTACCACCATTACTGGGAAAAATAAAAGGCGTACAATTTTCACGTAACAAAGCGAGAAAGAGTAACATTTCCCAAAATATAACTAAGCGGCTTACATTTTGAGGGCGCTGACATATTCCTAAGAGGATTTGGCCTCGTGGACATTATAAAATATGTTTTTTTTTAAACGTGAGCAAGAATTGAGGTACCTATATCCACGTCATATTTTTAAAGTCACTGTCTTGATAGTTAATAAACTGTAATATAAAATTACATAATATGACGAAAATATGTAAGTAAATCTTTTCCAAAATAAATAAAATGTGTGTACCTAGCCTTACCCCGGCTACGTTAACATAGAATTGTAACATGTTTTTTGTGTCATTTTAATATACAAGCAATAGCCTAGAGATTTTCGAAAAATATGATATGTATGTACATATTTACCTAATATTGTTGTCCTTATTTTCCAAACAAATTATTTAAGAGAAAAGAGAAAATTATTTTTATATTTTAATACAAAACTCATTTTATTTTAATACACAACACAGGTATAGTCAACTTCAGGTCAGTGGTAACAGTTTTATAGGAAAATCGTACTTATTACTATTGAGTTAAGGTGCATGACCACTGATTTACAGTCTCCCGTACACAGTTTTGTACATACATAAAAGCAGGTACAAGCAAATGATATATTGCCGTTTGGAAGCGAAACTCGAATCGCAATTTCTCCGAATTCGCACAAAACTTACCTACATAAAACCCGTGCAATTTTGGAGATGAAATTTCAGCGACACACCTTTTCCAGGAAGTATTTCAAAAGCAATACGAGTATTTTAAAATATTTCAAACTAACTGATTTTCTACGGTTTCACTCGCGTCCCTTGGAAACTACTGCCTTTCGGTTAAAACATAGCCCATGTTTAGCGTAGATAGTGTAACTTACTAATAGTGAAAGAATTATTCAAATCGGTTCAGTAGTTTCTATATAATATGGACTGTCCTCCACCTAGGATCGGTGGAGTTGTGTGTCGGACTCTTACCGGCTAAAATTCACCAGGTGCTGCTTTCATTTGCTGCATCGGTACTACCAGATAATCCTAATGTAGGTATGTATGTTATTGTTTCACGCAAAAACGGCTTAACTGATTGGGTTGAAATTTGGTATGTAGAGAGGTGATATTTAGTGTAGGTAGATAGATGATATCCTGGATTAACATATGTATAGGCTACTTTTTATCAACACACCACCCAGGCGAAGCCGCGGTCGGAACCTAGTCAAAGTCAAAGACAGTTTTCATATTTGTGCCCTTTCAATTCGTTCAGCTGTTAAAACATGATTGAAGAACAGACATCCAAACTCACAAACACATCTATATTAATAGTAGGATTTAAAGCTATTTTAGTAACGTCAAGGCAATTATTGCTTGTGACAAACATTATTTCGCATTGAGAGCATCTCATTTGCGGAATAATTTTAAATCAGCGTAAAATATTATGAAATACGAGAGTATTTTCGTGAAACAGGAAAAGTTAATGTACAGTCGGCGTCAGAAGTAGCTGAACAAATTAAATTTTCAAAACTGCGAAATACTGTGTCGTTTCGACGAATTTATCAAAATTGCAGAGTATTCATCTATTTTTTTTAACTGACTTTATAAAAGGGGGTTCTCGGTTTTTTTTCTTGCCTAATTATCTCACATTCAGCTGAACCCATTTTATTGAGGTTTTCAGAAAAGGTTTTAGATATTATATGGTAGTTCATTTATTTATTTCTCAGCATATTATTTACATTTTTAAATATTGAATTATAAAAAGGAAAAAAAAAAAAAATTAATAAAAAAAGGCTCGGAAGATAATGATATATAAGGTGCTTTAATATTACCTGCCAGGACTTGAATGGGGGGTAGTATTGCGTTTATAGATTACAATAGTGAAGAAATTTCGTTCCCCGGAACAGTCAATTCAATTTGAGACATTAAACAAGTTAAATTAACATTGGCTCTACTCTGCATAACGTGGTTCACAAATTACGTTCGTAGTATCGCTCCGTCAATGAAAACAACTGCTATCTCTTTCTATCTGTTCTGTGAATGAAAACTGAAATCAGCTGACTAGTTTCGACTCTACCTAAGAAGTGTTTAAAATGTGTAATTACTTACCAGATACCGCATTATTCCAAAAAACTGACGTAAATAAGATGATAAACTTCCCATTACAATCAAAACAGGCTTTGAACTGACAAGTTAGTGTAAAGAATCACATTTGTTTAAACTATCGATAACGATTATTATCAAATGACGATAAATTACAATTAAAGTCGCCACACGTAATTGTCGCTCACATTGAAGACACGAGCTGCATCCCTGGTACTCGCAAGAGGATGACGCCGGAAGAAATCCAGCACTTGCTCTTCAAGATGGGCAGAATATGGAGGCCTGCCTACGTCAACGGGTGGCGGGTCAAAGCGGCCGTGTTCACTGAACCTGTACACGGCATTCAAAATGGTGTGATAGCTCACTCGCACACCAAACCTCAGCTGAAACAAGTTCACTGCATGCGCAGATACGGAGCAGCGGGCGGGCGGCGGGCGGGTCGCGACTAGCGAGCGGTCGCGGGCGGTCGGCTGGCGCGTGCGACGAACGGGGTAGTGCGGGTGAGGGTGAAGGCGCGCGGGGCTGCGGCTAGACAGACTGTCGTCAACGCGCAGCCCCGCGCGCCCCCACCCTCACCCGCACTACCCCGTTCGTCACATGCGCCGGCGCCAGGCTGGCGGGGCTGCGCGTTGACGACAGTCTGTCTAGCCGCCGCGCGCCGGCGCCTGATAAGTATGGCAACAGCGTATGAAAGGCGCCGCCGCGCTTTTTGCGAAATAAATTGAAAGAATTCGGTGCGGAGCGGCAACGCGGTAGCTCCACTGGATGGTTTTATACTTTTTTGTATGAAAAAAAATATGACAAATAATCAATTATTTATCTTTACTATTGTGATATATAAACGCAATACTACCCCCCATTCAAGTCCTGGCAGGTAATATTAAAGCACCTTATATGTATTATTGAACTCAATATATTTTCTTTAAAGTTTTTTAAAATAATGTTAAGCAATTTATGGCGTTTGGGTTTTTAAGCAATTATGTCGTTAGTCACTTTTGAATAATTCGGTTTGTTTAGTTACTTTTGAAGCTGGCTGTACCTACAAACCATGTATGTATATTATGTACTGAACAAAATGTTATAATTAGAAAGAGCTGGCTTCTTTTGTTTATACATATAGCGAGTATTATAATGAGTGTGTGAGTCATATGATAACCTTTTAGGATATTTATTTTGTATTCGTAAAAATAATGAGGTTGCGAAACGTTAAGATGAACGAAATGTATTGAAAATGCACACCAACAATTTTGACAAAATATTCATTGGTATATTTTTCGCTAGGTATGTTTAACAATTAAAATATTTTTAGCAGTTGTGGAACCTAATAGCTACATAAGCAAGTATTCAAGAGAACACTTCTTTATCCCAACTGTGATTTTTCAACCTGCTTCTGTCTTTTCAGTTTTTTGTGCATACTCCATATATCAGGGTAAAGTCTATGTACCTAAAATGTCACGCCCGGTAATCGAACTCATGACCTACAAAAGCCAATCACCGAACCACTGCTACAATTGAATCGCTCTGTTTACATCATAATTCATAAAGCAAACAGCTGTGTACTAAACAAAAATATTTGATCTGAATTAATTAATTTTTGCTCTCGCTATGGTCCTGAATTGTTTATTAATGGCGGCCTAATTAATTTAATCAGCTGTTAAAAGTGAGTTTGTTATCGAAAGTGATCGTTAAAAATGGCGTTAAGGATGTTCGGTTAAAAAATTAATAAAGTAACTTTTAACCTGTTCTATGGTTCTTACTCGGTTTAATAATAGTCGTCGATACGTCATGGTGGCCTAGTAGAAGACAGGACCTGTCTCTCAAGTTCGAGTGTGTGAGTTCGATTCCGCAATCAGGCAAGTACGGATGTAACTTTTGTAAACCATAATAGCCTAGTGTATATTGATCAAGGTGAAGGAAAATTTGTTAAGGCAACCCGGACTTTAAAGTCTTGAATGCACATTGAGCAAACGTGGTGATTAATAGATACTCATTCTTTCCTTTCATTTTAAGGGTTCTAAACAGTAGAAAAACAAAAAGGTTGATTATGATGTTGGATTAAATTGTGTCATATTACCTAACGAATAAGATGTTATTTTCGGTTAAATTATGAAAGTGAAATAAACAAAAACACAAAGGTATAACTCCGCTGTTACGCTTAATAAAATTAATTTAAAAATGGATTATACCATGACACCTTATGTAAAAACTTTGCTACAAAGTAGAGCAAAAAATAGCGTAAAAACTATTTTAATCACTTTTTATACTAATTGCTTAGTGCTTAAGTAGTTAAGTTGCTTAGTCTGGAAACTACGGGTCATTTATAAGGTATTTTGTGAAAGGCTTGCGACTTTGTTGCTTATAAACTTAGACAGCTCAGTTAAGTGAAAATGGATGTAGGTAAAAGGAATGAAAAATATGAATATTTCGTGCTTGATTTTTCTTGGCAATACCTACTCATTATAGTTTAAACTTTACTTAGTTTTAACTTTCCGTTCATAGATAGGTATACATTGAATTTAAATAATTTAGTTTTATAAGATACTAGCTTCCGCCAGTCACCTGCTTTCCGTGGGAACTAAATCGCGCACTCGTATAAAATGTCGCTTAAATATTTCTAGATACATGGGCTTTCTATACCTGAAAGAATTTTTCAAATCGGCCCAGTAGTTCCAGTGACTAGCGCGATTACACAAACAAACTCTTCGGCTTTATAATTTTGAAATAGTTAGAATAAAATTATGTGTATTTTGACATTTTTGAGCAAGTTCTCGCTATAATTTTTAGGTCTTTTTTAGTTTTCAGGTTTCAGATCTCAAACATTAGTAAACAACTTAGTTTTACCAATAAAGGGTTTGGTACTCGGTAAGTAAATAAAATTAGAAAAATATGAGTAAGTTAATATTTTAGGGTCGTCAAATAGAATAATAACCGAATATAATTGAATTTGGTTCGATAAAAAAAAAATAGATAGCAAAGGACTCTCAAAACAAATGCTAAAATAACGAAATAAAAAAATAGACAGACGTTTCTGAATTTCTTCAGGCAGTGTTTTAAGAAATAATATTTCAAAACTTCTTTCCAAAGTATGCCAGTGTCAACCTTTTCACATTCATAATTACACTCCTTTGTTTATTTTTAATAAAAAAGGGAAGTAAGGTTTAATTTAAGTACAGCCCTAGCTTGAGGGTAAGGTTAAAACTTTTTGCGAGCGAGCCCTTTGAACCCTTATTACAGTACCTTACGAAGTTTTCCAAAAGGGATAGTTTTATATTTTACAGATATATTTCAGACAAAATGAAATGAACTACGTAACTTCGTTTAGATAAGTATAAATCTTCCTTCTATTGTTAAGTGGGATTTCAAGGTTACTAAAGAAACAGTTTAGTGATAAAATCTCTGATAGTCTATCAATAACTTATCTGATTGGTAAACTTTAACTTTAGCCCACTGCATTTCTTTCTAATATGGCCAGCCCACTGCCACTTCAGCTTGCTGAAGCAGCAGCTTGCTGGCTGGCCATATTAGCCGAAGAACCGATAACCGTTGGGGTAAACGAGTTCTAGAGTGGAGACCGCGCCTCGGCAAACGTAGTGTAGGACGTCCTCAGGCACGGTGGAGTGATGACTTGCGCAAGACGGCTGGCAGGAGCTGGATGCGAGAAGCCGAAAATCGATCTCAGTGGCGTGCACTTGGAGAGGCCTTTGTAAAGCAGTGGACTGCGATAGGCTGATGATGATGATGATGAAACTTTAACTTTTGGTTGTACATGTCTCGGATAGGAATATCTGGCAGATATTATAAGCAGCCTTTATCTGCAGATAACGTTAACTATCAGATAACTAACCAACTTATAATCTACTTTATCGGCAACCAGTGAAACCCGACCCATTTTCTCTCATATAACTATATTTTTTGTAAATCATAATATTTTTCCATCCAAGACTAAAACAGTATGATTTTACAGGACTTTGAACTCAAAAACTTTCTTCTAGCAATTCCAAAAATATGAACAACAATAAATTGTATTTGAGACATCTAAAAATATACAGATTCAAAACAAAAGTTTGTTCAAAACAAAATGCTCAATTCTTTGGAAAATCTTATTATAGCCGTCTTTTAGGATTCCGTCTATAAAAAGACAAGTCTAACTTCATGAATTATCAGAATTTTCAACACAGCTGCCGCGAACTTAGATTATCTACAATATTTTAGAAACAAAGTAAGATCATTTTCAAACTTTTACAAAATACAACTTTCGCGCTTATTTTCTCTATTGAGTAGAAAAGTTCCTTAAAAAAGAAGCAATATTTTGCACAAATGAATAATAGTTTTAACTCTAACGGTAGCTACTTCTATAAGGTATCCCTACAACCTATATTTCTAGCTACTTTTAGGGAATTTATGAGTTAAGAACAAATAGCTAAAAAGCTATCATTCACACTTTATCCGTATAATTAAGAGATTTTGTTCAGGATATTTATTTAGGTAGACAGGCACAACTATAATATATAGGAAGGTATTAATTTGTATAACACGGCAGTATTTTAAGTAATTGAGTTAACTGGCAATATATGGGTAATCGTCAAACCAATTCCAATTTAATATAATATAAGGAATATATAATATGTATATCTATAGGCATATTCCAATCATTTTTCTACTTACGTAAGCAAAACGAAAACAGTGATCAACGTTTCAGATGCCACATTTTGATATTAAAAATGTTTTTGATAAACGAGGGCGTTTGCAAAAAATGTGCTTAATGTTCTATTTTGAATACTGAGTAATGACTTTTGCTAATAAAAATGAAATATTAGAGCATAAAGTCGTTAGGTAGCAAATCGTAAATTTCGAATTAGGTACAACGTTTAATCGTTTGGAAAGATTGTTAAAAAAAGCTTACAAATAGGTACTACATTTATAAATTTTATAATAACTAATACTAGACCTTTTAATACCAATTATGATGATGTCCTCCTAGCCGATTATTTGCCATAGCGGCTGTTCTCGCATAGTATAGTGCACAAGCATTTGCGCAGACACATGTGCACTCACTATTCCTTCACTCTCATAGCCCGATAATACGGCTTTGTCAAAGTAACAAAGATCATCATTAAGATAAATGAGTCTTTGAATTGGGACCATAGTGATTGCTTGGTACTTGGGACGCCCTAAGGTAAAATGGAGTGACAATCAACTGATGTCTGCTAGCACAAGTTGTATGTATGTCTCAGATGAAGACTGGACAATATACCTAATATATGCCTATACATAAAGATTAGGTGAGGCTTTTGCTCATACGTAACTGAAATCCACCGAGCCATCCGTAACCAAATTAAAAATAATGAAAGAAAGCGTCACATAGAAGATAAATTAAAAACAACAAAAACAATTTTACAATAAGATATTTCAAGAAAATACGACCAACAATCTCTAGCCAAAAGTACACATCCATAAAGTCTACAATTCTACATGAATATGAAACAAAGAAAAAGAAGATACAATAAGATACAATACTTACAATAAAATATCACACACGTCGGCCTTTCACACCCCATCTATCTTAGACAACATTAAATTATCCCGGGCCGAATTCCGACCCGAATCGGGACCATCTCACATTCCGACCACGGGAACTCAGTTAGGGTCACATTGTAAGGTTGGGTGTTTAAAGAGAACTACTACATCACAACATATAAATTAGGTTACCTATAATAGAACTTATATTCCTATCAAAGTTGAAGGTCATTTAATTCCGTAGGTAATTTCATCAGCTTTTCACTAAACTTAGTTTGAGTCGTGGTGGGTAAAGAACCAACCTCTCGAGTATGAGATTGTGGGTTCGATTCCAGGTTAGGTAAAAGTACCAATGCTGAGAAAGTACAAGAAACTTTTCTCAGTTTGTATGTACCTTGGAGGTATCTTGGATACCAATGGCTGATAAAAAGGCGAACGAAAACATCTTCGGAAACCTGGACTATAAAGTCTGAAATCACCAACCCGCATAGAGCAAGCGTGGTGATTAATGCTCAGTCCTTCTCCGTGTGAGAAGAGGCCTGTGCCCAGCAGTGGGACGATAAAAAGGCTGTATCAGTAACAGTAGTTTGAGAAATGTTAACTTTTGAGTTTGCACTAAAAGGGATATTCGAAGTCAGGAAGTAGTTTAGTTCGGAATACGCACAATATAGACCCGTATTGACAATCCGAAACTTAACTTTAGGAACTAAGTTCCTTATGGGTTGCGGTTGGAGTTGACTTGTTGAAATCTCGTCTTGTGACTGCGTATCCCATTGTACACAATAGTATGTACGCTTGTATGTATATGTGTGTGAGTTTATGCGTACGAATCGATATACGGCTCAGCCAGATGAAACTAGAATCACAGATTGGAACGTTCATCATAAGTCATAAGCAACCGCTGTTTGTGCTTGACTGGTTAAAACTGTTCCTTATTGAGGAACTTAGTTTCTTACGTGTCATGTCACGTATTTACTCGTGTATAGGTGCTCATTAAAACAGTTGAGCTATGCTTGTGTGTGTTAATGTAAAATAATGTATATTCACATTGTCTTTGTATGTGTAACAAGCGATTAGTAATGGCTGAATCACTGAGTCATTTAAAGACAATTTGAATATACATATACACTAGGATGCCTTACATGCTTTCGTGAGATAAAATTCCTTCACAAGATTAAATCCTATCAACATATTGAAATGTAAACAATTCAAAATATTGAAAAAAATATCTTCTCGTAAGTCAAAAAGTTTTTTTAATTGAAAAAAATGTTTATTAAATAACTCTGTATTGGTTTACATAGATGTCGACTAAAAATTTTATTCGTAAGGCTAGGTTTTATATTAAAAAAAAATGGTATATCGAGATAAACCAGTAAAAACAACGATTAATTTGAACGTTAAAAATACTCTATACTTCAGATATGATTATTTCAACATTCTAATTACTCTTACTTCTTCTGTTAATTCCATAGGAATTATCCAGGTGCGTGAGCAGAAAGGCTAGGCATTCAGAGATGTCATGGCTGTGCATGATGCTAATGGCGCCGGCAATCACAATTAATTCCGAATGCCTGCACAGATTTGTGCACAACTAATTAAGCTAGAACCACGTACATGACGTAACTAGCTTTGAACATATTATGCTGCTTGCTTATGCCAGTAGTTTTACCCGCTTCCCAAACCTGGGCTTTCCCAGGTTTGGGAACGGGTACTTTTAGCATATATGTATATTATTCTGGTATATAAGCTAATACTAATTACTATGAATCTAGGAGTTTTTGATCGAAAGAGGAACATACATACAAACGTTGACATTTATAGTATTAGTAGAAAAGTTTTTTTACGTGCTGAAGGTGTGAATCGCAAGTTGTATTTTTGCCCGTATTATTAAAGGCATTTTACATTTGTTTTTTTTTTGAGTGCGAATATTGCATTTTTTGCTATAAAATAATGCATTCATAAGTATTATCTCAAGTACCTAAGTGTTTTTACATGGTTTTTTACCACGTATGCTCTGCATTTGACACTAACTGCTTGCTCGGTGGACACTATGTAGAAATTGCCTAAAATATTTATCTTTCTAAAAAATGTGTGATTGATAATTAAAATTCACCACAAACCTAGTAGTACCGAATAACCTTTAGAACTAACCTCACTATTATGTTGACCCCGATATAGATTACCTCATCCGCTCACTAATTCAATTTGAAAGTTTAAAACGGTTCCACAAAATTGACCGAACGAGATTATATTCCACTTAACGCGTCTACCCTTATTTGATCTTTGTTAAAACAATTTATTCTAGACTAAGCACAAAACCCTTTTATCCGTTCCCTGTAGACATTACAAAACTTTACCTTAGTACCAGGAATTAAATTAAACCCGAAATTACTTAACTAGTTCAGAGATTTTCTCATTTTGAGAGGATTTGAAAAGGTTTTGTCTATTTTTTGTAACAAAAGAGTACTAAGCATATATAAGCATGTATAGTAGGTACCTATGTATTATTTTACATTTAATTTGTGATAATATAATTTTATTTACATAGATATTTACATATTACAATATTTATAAAAAAAAAACTATCCTATCATACCGTATTGTGTATGTATTGTCACAGAGAGATGGGTAATTTTATCAGATTTAATTTTTTAAGTGACATCGGTTGAATATTCAAGAAACAAGTTCCAAACAACTTATCGTTAATTCTATATTTTCCAGAAATAACCCATCATTTGTTTAGAATTAACATAAATCATTTAATAACGCAATGCCTAAAAAACTTATAACACCCATCTTTTTGCGTCGCAAGTTAAAAGCACCTTCCACCGCTTAAAATAAGTCCATTTCCCCACCTTTCCATAATATGTCAAGTTATTATTAAACAACCTTTATGCAGACATTTTCTTAGTTAACCTTTAAAATACTTAAACAAAATAGCTTTACCACGGAAATTGTATCAAGAACGATGTCAAAAAGCACCCAGAGAGGTTGTAACTGTGTTAACGTCAAAGCGTCGGTAAACACAGTAACAGGTAACAAAGTTACCCATGTGGCAGTGCAAGGGTTAAATTTATACGGTATTTATAGAATATGGTAATATAGGTAGTTAAGTTTTAAAGTTATTTATTTATAATTTATTTATAATACTTTTTGCACAAATAGTACAATGGCGGACTTAACGCCTTAGGCGTTTTCTCCCAGTCTACCTTTGGGTCGTGGGGAAATAGCAGTGGTAGGTGCAGTTTTTAATACAATCTACATGCAAAGAAAAAAAAAAATATATATATATAGAATATATGGACAATAATACATAAAATATATACATACATACATACATATTACATTTGCCATGAGAGACAAAGGAATAAAAAACGAATAGAAAAAAAAGCTATGGTAGCGATTCTGCCAATTTCTTGTGAATGTGGTCGCGTAGTTTCTTTTTAAAGGAATATCGACTGAATATTGTTATTAAGGCAAAATTTTCGAAATTATGAGTGTAAAATTTTGTCTTGTGCGTGTCATTTTTGGAAAGCCCAGCGGCGTGGTGAGTTGGCGATTCTGTTAATGTTTAAAGTTATTTTTATCACGGTAAATGCAATATTTATTTACTTATTAACATGGTATGACGGATAGGGGGTTCTGTTACCACTGAGCTTTATCATCATCATCATCCTCAGTCTTTTTATCGTCCCACTGCTGGGCACAGGCCTCCTCTCACACAGAGAAGGGCGCCTTGAGCGTCAATCAGTACGCTTGCTGAATGCTCGTCGGTGATTTCAGGCATTATAATCCAGGTTCCTCGATCGGAACCTGGATTATAATGCCTCGGTTTTTTCAACTTTAATTAGTCATTGGTGTCCAAGATATACTTAGAATTGCTGCCTGACATGGAATCGAACCCACACTCATACTCGAGAGGTTGGTTCTTTACCCACTAGGCCACCACGAATGCTTCACTGACCAAAACAAGTTTTGTTACGAAATATGCTACTATCATATGAAAGAACCTGGTAACCCAACATAAAAATCATATAAAAACAAAGCTGCCGTCCAAACCACTGGAAAGACATTATTTTCAGTATATTTTCACTGAAAGTCTGCTTTTAATTAACTCTCATTTTTGTTTATGACGCAAACTTAATTTTTTGTTTTGCTTAACGAGATGTTTATATTATTAAAGAAGTTCAATACTTAATAAGATGTTTATATTATTAAGTATTGAATTAAGATCTTTGGAGGTAAAGTCAAAATGTATTTATGTGTGCAATAAAGAATAATAATAAGAACGAATTGTAGAGATTTATCTACCTATTCTAATATTATAAAGAGGACAAAAATGAATTTTTATTTGTTTATTTGTAATGGAGAAAACTACTGGAATGATTAAAAAAAATCACAATTAGAAACACTGTCTCTGAGTATCGCGGCATGGGCAGTAGCTCCCATGGAACGCGGGTGAAACCGCGGGAAAACATCTAGTCTAAAAAAAAGGTAGGTTTTGGATCAAGAAATTGTATCCAAAAATTGCATTCCTAAGAAGCAATAAACTTTATTGTTTACTTTCAGAAAGCGGTAACTCTTTAGTTTAATTTCAATTAATAACTATCACTTTTGAATTTCAATTGAAATCTGATTTTCAAAGAGCGTGAATGAGTACTTTAATTGATTTTAAGTAATAGGTGCTTAAGTACTTAAGAGTTTAGTAAGTGCTTTAAAGTACTAACAAAGGTATTTTACTGAAATAAGTGTTAAATTGAAAGAAAGAGGATCCATCTTTCTTTAATTATTTTTATCCAATTTTCCTTTCTTTAGCTGAAAATTTGTTAGTAAAAAATTTAGATATCAGTCAATTTGAGCTACTTTAATTTATATACTACTAGCTTCCACCTGCGGGTTCACCCGCGTCTCGAGACAGCTGCTTCCCGTAGCCGAATGGTTACAATATCCCGCTAGTCTTAGCTATCTCCACTCTAATTTTAATCTTAAAAGGTTCATCCATTCTTGAGCTTTAAGTAGTGTAACTACCACGACTTTATTTTCGTATAGGTAGGTATATAGATTTGCTATTTCAGTAACTAAATAAAGATGAGTCCATAAAATAAAATATTTTTGTATCCCCAAACGTTTCTTTGATAACAAAGATTATTTTCACACACAAGTAACTTTGATACGTAACATACAAATGTATTTATATACGTATACATATATAGACTCTATTCACAAGGAAAAGTATCAAAGCAAATTTTATTGAAAGAAAAATGTTATGATTTTGAGGAGATAAAAATATTTGACAAGAATATTCTATGTCAAAGGTACATGATACAAATTGGCTTTTGCGGGAAACAGGGTAATTTATTTGTGTGTGTTCAGATTTGTATTTGTTTTATTTATTGTATAAATAAGTATGCCTCTAGGGCACTCCAATTGAGGATGAGATGTCTCGTTGACATGGCTTAAGTATCCTTTGTGAAGCTTACAAGCAAAATTCGACCTAAAGAGATAAAAAATGCTTTTATACTGATGAAGTTTTGGCATGAAAGTGCATTGGACTTTGGACATTACGTTTGTGTTGCACCTTTTGAAGAGAAATAACTAAGAGAGGAATTTGTTACTTGGTGCTTGTTTCGATTTCTACTTCCACTTCCCGTAATACATAAAAATCGGGGATACGAATTTGAACACAAAAAATATGATTTAAGATTAAGTATGTTTGGATGACCTCTCAAGCATGAGTGCGTTTATTCGATTCCAGGCCAGGCAAGTACTAATGTAACTTTTCTAAGATATGTACGTACTTTTAGAGTATATATTGGATAGCAATGGCTAAGAAGAAACAAATGTCGTGTAAACTTGCACTTTCAAATTGGATATGGCCATTCCGCCTTGAGTAAGCGTGGTGATTAACGCTCATTCTTTCTTTAAATGAGAAGAGGCTTGTGCCCTGCAGTGGCACAATAATGAGGCTGATTAAGTTTTACTCTTAAACCTTATTCCTGAATCACTCTAGAGGTACAAGTGAATCACTACATATTATAAACAAAGTCGCCTTCTCTGTCCCTATATCCGTACGTATGCTTAAATCTTTAAAACTACGCAACGGATTTAGACGGGATTTTTTAAATATGTAGAGTGATTATGATTAAATAGGAAGGTTTATATGTATATGTAGTGTATTTAGTACCAGCATTGCACCCGTGCGAAGCCTTGGCGGTCACTAGTACAGTAAGTATACCTACAACACGTCCAGTAATTTTTGAATTTATTACAAAAAGATACAAGAGGAAAGTCTTTGTTTTGCAATACGTAGTGATTTTGTAATTAGAGTAGAATGGAGTGCATAAAAAGAGCGATGATATAGTATGATGGATCGTTCGGTGTGGGCGTCTGACACGATAACAACCTGCTAACTAGCTTGTTTATCCTCACTACGTACTTACAAAGCAATTTTAGTCACGCTTGTAAAACATGTTGATGGTCTATTAAGCGAAGAATATTATTTTTAATATATTTTTTGTACATAAATTTTATTATATATTTACACTATGGGATGGTTGGCATTTTTTTAAAAAGATTATCTCTATTCCTATCAAAGGTTTCAGTCGGTCTCATACAAGCTGATCACCTAATCCTTGTAATATGCGTAAAGTTTGCCATATGTGGGGGATCAATTACCTACCTTTCAATATAGCTATCAGTTACCTACCATATATATATGTATAAAAAATGAAGGACAAAAAACAGTTGAAAAGCTTCATTCACAGCCATATAATATTCGTTGTAGTATTGCTACAAAAAGGTCGAAGTTCGAAATCGAAATAATGAAACCTTGAAGCCTGTTACCGGGCTGTCATCTGTGACCATGGAGAATCAAACAACTAGCGGAGATGTTATAACGGAAAATCTCCTAAGAAAGTAGCGCGTTGGAATAATTAGACGTAATAACATGATTGTAAATAATTTAGTTTTTAAATAGTTTTTAGTTCTTTGCTGTCGTATTAGGATAAGAGATCCTGTAAAGATAGTTTAAGATGCTTTTTAATAAAAAAATGGCGTCAAAATGCGGATTTGCGGGGGATGAGGAATGTAACAGTCTCCGCCCTTATACGCCTTCTTTGGACCCGATAATTTTTTGTACTACCATAAATCGTTGACAGATGTCTCAATGAACTAGGCTCCTAATTGAACTCGTAACTGATCTTTATCGTCATGCACTCCGTGGTTGACCTAGAAGAAGGCGCCTGACCTACCTGCATTATGGCATCTCCGCTCATCTTACTTACTCTGTGTCTGTCACAGACCGTACGAATACCCTTTGATATAGCAGAATATTTATTTATAAATATCAAATGAACAAAGAAAATAATATTACAAAGTAAAAAGAGATTTTCTCAAACAAATGAAGTTTAAGAACTATCTAGTTATTTTAAGTATTTATTTATTAATAAACTTTGTTCTTTTTGTTAGTCACTTGTCAAGTTGTAACTTAAAACTAAAGTCAAGTTGGAAATGAGACAACATAACATTTTAGAATTTAATAGTGACAGATACTAAAAGTCGCTTTTATTTTGAGACTTTAATAGTAAATCAACTGAAAGTCGGTGCTATACTTACTTTTACTTACTTATTGTTTTGAAAGTCTGTCCGTCTGTCGCAATTGCACGCTAAAATTAATGAACAGATTTAAATTACATTTTGGTACACTGATAGTTTAAACCTTAAGGTAGAATTCCGTGGGTCGCGGCTTACGCAGCCGCGCGTGGCTTACGACAGTCGTCGGCCGCGCGCGACAATAGTCAACCTATGAAAATGTATGGCGCCGCTGCCGAGGCTCGCGACAGTCGCGCGCGGCCGACGAATTTCGTAAGCCGCGCGCGGCATTGTGTTGAAATTAGTAGATTTTGTTCGTCCGTTCCCTCTAGTCGAAGTGCTAATTGATATCCTTGAAGAAGAAGAGGATGACGTATTGCTGTGGCTGTATTATGAAAATAGATTACCAATCGACCTTATTTTTAAAAAGTAGAAATGATTTAGGATACTACCCAATACGGATTCAAAAGCATTTGTATTGTAATGAAAACAAAAGGAAGTTTTGCCGACTAAATAAAAAACAATTCAGTTCTGGTTTTACTAAAATTATATAGATGTTACTAAGCGCTAGACCATGTTGAGATGCATACGGCCGCGCGCGGCTTACGAAATTCGTCGGCCGCGCGCGACTGTCGCGGACCTCGGCAACGGTGCCATACATTTTCATAGGTTGACTATTGTCGCGCGCGGCCGACGACTGTCGTAAGCCGCGCGCGGCTGTCGTAGCCGCTATCCACGGAATTCTGCCTTTAAGATAGGACATACATAGACTATTTTTAATCCGAATTTCGAAAAGTTCAAAATTAGGATAAATATGAGTAGGTACTAAAATTACAATAGACCGCGATGCTGGGATTGCTTTTTAACCTGGTTGCAAAAAAAGATTTTATATTTTCCATGAAACCGCACAAAAATTCTATTTTTATACAAAAGGAAACTTATACTGAAAAAAAAAAACAATAATAAAATTCTACCTTTACAAACCTACATACAAAAACATATGACAATACGAATCCTCTCAAAAGATTGATATATCTTTTGTTAAAGAATACAGCCAGTCGCATTCTTTACCGCCGTTGTCAACGCAACGGTTGCCATGGCAACGGGAGAAAATGGAAGGTTTCCATTTGACGAAATTACGGTATCCTACAGGTATCTTCGAAGGACTATTGATAAGGTCAGAAACTTTAAATGACATTCCTCTGGGTTGAGTGGTAGGTAAATATACTATGTAGCTAGCTATGCTGGGAAGATTTTGGTAGTTTATAATGTATTTTACAAAAACAAACAAAATACATATTTAATTATTCAGTATCTTGAAATCAAATGAAACATTTAGGATACGATTCCCGTACCTAGTAATATGTAATGGGAATTTAATCTTTAACGCTCTACATTCATTTATTTTGTATATCTAAACTATTTATCAGCCTGAATTAAGTAAGAGCGGTATTAAGTATATTATACTTAAGTACCGACAATCTAATACTCTCCAAACTCCATGAAATGTAAACAAAACACTGCCATTTGTTCAAATATTAATACCATTAAAATCAAAATAACTGCAAGCAATACATGACGGACAATTCCGATGACATTTCAAAAAAGAAACGCTTATGAGACTTAAAAAGATAATGAAAATTGTCCACAGATAAAATAAGGTATGTGGGGGTTTTAGTACATGCCTATTTCTAGACAATTCTGCGAAACCAGGTATCTTTATATTACTTTAAAACAGATATAGTTGTGCCATCTAAATGATGAATTATTGTTCTACAGTAAGACAGTTATTTCGCGAAATTCTGGAGTTTAATGCTTTTAAATATCTTCGTGAAATAGGATTTTCGTAGATAAGGTTAGGAAGATTGATTGTGCTGCCTTTTTATTTTGTTTTGTTTTATATAGTTTTGGTGGTGTATCTTTGTTTATTTTTACTTAATGTGAAATGAGAAAGTGTCAAGTATTAGTTACATTTTAATATCAAAATGGCTTAAGTAATTCTGATAAGGTTCTATTGAATAAAGAGTGTATCAAATAAACAAAAATAATTAATTTGCTACCTATATAATTTTACATATATTTTAAATGACCATTAACGCTTTTTTATTAAAAAAGTAACATTTAAATGAATTTTCATATGAATTTGACTTTTAAGTAAACAAAAAAGTGGTCTTTCTCACAAAATATTCATCATTTATTTTTTTAATAGTTCATGTACACAGTTTCACACACAGAATACAGACAAGAAGCAAAATAAAACACATAGTACAAAGGCACAGCTTATTTTATGAGAAAATTTATTTATTTATTTATTTATTTATTTATTCATCTCCAAGTTACTATGCCTTTACAGACTTAAATCTAATGCGACTTAGTACCTACTTACAATTAATATCTCCTTAACTATATCTTAACTACACAGTAAAAATAACTACTAATCCTTACATACTACACAGTAAGTGGCCCTTGTGAACTCGCTCAGTGTACAGTTAAATATGTCGATGTGCTCAGCCACCGTGTTGAGAGTGCGCAGCGCGCGGGTGAGCGGAGCGCGCTGCAGCAAGTTAGTGCGCGCGCGCGGCACCACCAGCAGCCGCGGCCTGCGCCGCCGCCCCACGTACTCGTCCGGTACACAAAAACCTATCTCTGTTAGAAGACCCGAATCTCTGTTAGAAAATATTCATCATATTATTACATGCCTTTAATCTTTGATTTAATCAAAACAATTTATCTTTAGTTAACCAATTTCTAGCTTCAGGTATTCGACCATAGAGCTAGACTGCGGTAACCACCAATTATGATAGCGTCGAGGAATTACCTAGGTGTCTGGATTTTGGTTCGTGTCGGGTGGTTCCAATCTCCATTGTGGTCTAGTTTGATTAAACCATTGGAAACATGATCCTTTGTGGTAATTTAATGGGTACAGTAGTCTTTGCCCGCAGTTTCACCCACGTTAAGGAATGTTCTTCCCACGCGTGGATGAGAATACATCCAGTAGTTCAAGCGTGAAAGAGGTTAAAACTTCTTGATAAAAAATAATAATTAAATAGTCGATTACAATCAATTATTGAAGTTCAAAATATATTTTGATATAGAGTTACCTGCGTAAGCTCAAAGAAAACGAAGAATTAATTACATGGTTCTAAGGCATGGCCAGGTATTTTTGGGTATAACTGTGAAACTGCAAATAGCCTATTAAATTGAATTGAAAAGAAACCTATTTTCGCAAACAACTGTTTACCTACACATCCCTTTCTGGCGTTCTGTCATACAATCCATCATTTCGTTTCTTTGTGGCACATTCACAAAGCATTCTTTACAATAAAGAATAACTTTTGTTCCGTACAATATGTCTGAGTCTTTGGGTAGACACCACATTTATCCAGTCCTTTATTGTAACTAGCTTCCATCTGCGGTTTCACCCGCGAACCGAGATAACTGGTCACAAAAGCATCTCCCCTCTAATTTTCAGTTTAAACAGTTCAGCCCTTCTTGAGTTATACGTTGTATGCATATGTTACATATGTATGTGTGGATGTAAAGAAATTACATGAGAAGCTTGTGGTCAAGTAATAGCCGCATAGGTCTATTAATCATAAGGTTAAGCAAAGCTCGGCACAGTCGGTCCTTGGATGGATGACCAACTTGATAGTAACGAGTTCCTCCTTGGAAGGCGCTTCAAATTGGTGGGTTTGAACATCTTTGGCAGTAGTTATGGATAGTCAGAAGACAGAAAGTCTGATAACCAGTGTTAGTAAGGGTAAGTACCTAAGTAAACAATGCAAGGAGGCCACATGAATTTCAATTTAAGTGGTATTCCAGCTTTTACAGTTAACAAGCCTTTAAAGTTTTTAGCTTTTACAGTTACAGGCTTGAGGTATTTTAATACCCATTTACATAGAACTGTATATTGAAACATACGTTTAATTTTCATCTTCACTCAAGTGGTAATTTTCCAGGAAATGGGAATTATTTTTCCGTTTTTCCCATTAGCCAAGCAAGAGGAAATATTACCTAATTACTTACTGACCCGCCAGATGATATCCCGCCTAAATTATGAAAAAGTTCGTTATAAAAATCTCATTGAAAAAAATACTCCAACTTTTACTTAATTTTTCAGAGGACTTTTCAAATTTTCCAGTGAAACTTTCCAAATTTTGTTCGTCTGATAAAACATTTTCCGCGTTCGGATTAATTATTATTATTAAAAATATGTTAAAATATAATTTGATCATGCTGGTTCAGATGGTCTCAACATTATTAACGGTTAATGATATCAATTTATTTATACACAGACGATACACGGGTAAAAATACCATAAGAGTGGAAAAAACATACACCACAAACAATGCTGAATATTTTATTTCTTCTCCCAAAAGAATCCCTTTTCCCAACATTTATTCCCATTTCTTTATCCTAAAATAATTTCGAGGACAAATATATTAGATACAGCGATCCAGAACATTATTTATATACTCGTATCATATGTATATATGTTATTCCCAAAAGCGGCTGTCACTGACCGAAGTAACGACAATCAATTCCCATGTCAGCCATTTTTCCAGTAAATGGGAATTACTTTTTGTAAGGAAATAATCTGGAAACTTGGGACATGCTTGTCACTACTCGATTGAACTGTGAAATAATAATTCACTAACCGTTTTCAAGCAGTTTCACTCGCATACCATGGGAACTACTGCCCGTACCGGCATAAAATATACCTATGTTACTCGGGAATAGTGTGGCTTTCCAACAGTGAAATAATTTTTCAAATCGGTTCAGCAGTTTTGTAGCCTACAAATAAACAAAATTCTCCCCTTTCTTGTAGAAACAATAGATACGGTTAATCGATAAATCACTGAATAGTTTCATTTGTCGAATTCAAATGGGATTTTTATGCGAATGTGAATCCTACAATTATTTAAATGCAAATACTATTAATACCGGATTTTTTTTTTTATCTGTCCAATAGTAATTGAGAATAGTGTGTTCCGAAATATTCATATACCTAACATTTCTACTATAGATATTTGATGAACGGACTTTTCCACTACAATTAAATTTAACATTAAAAATATACCTAAATATCACATTAAGTTAACATAAAATCCGTATAAAGCCTGCTGAAATAATTATAATGTCTGAAACAGTGGCACGGTACATTAATTCGAGTCATACGTTGATGTACATTTTAATAGCTTGTAGTAAATTAATCTAGGCCAGGTTACATCAGTTTGTACCTAGGTAATGTCAGAGAAAGGTCTTTTATTTTAGCTTTAAAGTCAGGTAGGTAGTGAACTTTGTTATTTAAAGGACATATTTGTTTCTCGTAACTTTTACATCAAATTAAATGGATGCAGACGTGATGTAGGCGCAATTGACACAAACGATTTATGCCTTTCCTGATAATATAAGTCGTACTAATATTTTAATTATAAATAACATGTTCTGTATGGTTTTCTCGCCAAAAATAATGAACTGAATAAAATAAAATGTGTTAACACAGATAGTCTAGCAGATCCTGAGAGATGACATAGACTAATTTTTATTTGGCTGCACGAAGTAGTTTCCTCGGGGTGCGGGTGAAAGCGCGGGGCACTTTGAAACTAAAAGTAGCCTACGTGTATAAGCTATATTAATGAAACATTTCATCAACATCTGTTAAATTATTTTTGCATGCAAGAGTCACTAACATCCTCACATCGAAACTAACGCGTTTATAATATAAGTGTAAAGTTGCTATAAGAGAGGAATTTTCCTATATTTGCCTTTTCTCTCGTGTGCTCTCATCAATCATATATTCATATGCAAACACATTGAATCGAGGATTACCAAGAATTCAATATGCTTGGTGACAGTCGACGCGAGGCAGTATGTATGAAGCTATAAAGCGCTAATACGTACTTATATTTTTATTGCTGTTTTCCTAGCTTTCATGTTTTATGTAGTTTTTGTTGTACTTGTTAAAGCTTTCTTCGTTTATCAATGTATCAGTTACGGTAGCTTAGTTTTAAAAGCATGCAAGCAGACTAGATTAATGATAAACAATGTAGGAATTTAATTTTGATCTGTCTTATGTAATAAATAAATATAAGAAAATGTCGCGGTTTAGAGTGACTTTGTTTCTTTATTACACTTTCACGTAAAATTACTGAACTAATTGAGTTGTTGTGAGACGGAGATAGGTTACTTTTCTATTTTATTTCTCTTCGTAGTTTTCTCGGGTTTCGAGCAAATTCTAGTATCATATTTTTGTCTAATCTTAACGACCAAATCAAGCACTATAGTAGTATTATCTTGAAATATTAGGTCTTATACTAATAAACTACCCAAGATCCTACCAGAGAACATTTTAGCAAAATTTATTGATGAACCACGAAGGCCTATTCCTATCTGTCCCTCGTTTCATTTGACCCTAACTAATAATTCATATACTTAGACCGACTCCATACCTATTACTTGCATCTGTGATGCCAATGGGTTCCGCACGAAATGGGAAGGACCCTTTTTATGAAATAAGGTCCTTAAATTAGGGTTTAGTGGAGTATATTGTGAAGATGAACTCTTTGAGTGAGGAAATGTCAAATAATTTTGGGTATTAACATTTTGGTGGTGACTGAGTAATATTTAACTCGATTATTTTTAAGAAGGAACGTCGACACTAATCTGTACATATATAATAAAGTGTTTTTTTTTATTGTTTGTACCCTGGAGGCTCCAAAACCGTTGAACCGATTTGAAAAACTCTTTTACTGTTGGAAAGCTACACTCTTTCCGAGTAACAAAGGCTATATTTTATTCCGGTACGGGCAGTAGTTCCTACTAGACGCGGGTAAAACTGCGAAAAAACGGCTAGTATTAAACAAATTAACAGTATGAACGCCAAATGTTAACTAGTTCAAGGAAATCACTTATTTTGTGTACTTTTATCTATTCGAGTAGTTAAAAGCTGCTGTTATCTATTTAGTTAGTAGTAGATAAGTCTTCTGTACTATGCCGACAATATTGGTAAAGTTAAGTAACCATAAAACTGGATTAGCGCTGGATTTACCTTTGGTTTTGTATTTAACGCCTAAATTGTTATGATTTTCGAAAGTGTTAAAGAGAATAGATAAATTATGGTGTAAAGGTAAATGGCACCATTATATATTTTTCGTTGCAAAACGATTGAATACCGCTTCGTACAGCTTAATTAGATATTCACACTCTTTAAAAAGCTTTCCTTGATAAATTAGGCTGTTATAATGTTAGGTAGAGATTTCTTATGTAATAAGCTGACCCTTTGTACTCGATTGTTTTATTTTTCTTCATTTCTGTCTGTCTGTCTACAATGAATAGAACTAGCAGTATTTATTCTATCTGCAAAATACCTAACCCAAAAACCCACATAACTTAAAAAAAACCTAGTTTATAACGTCAAGTTTTCTAGTTCACCAAGCATTACTGAAAACATGTTCCCTGAATAATTGAAAGTACTAGGCGCGCATGAAACAAAGGAGTCACGAACAAACTCTGTGCTTGACAACTACGTATAATGCAAGAATACCTTTTGCTGAAGAAAGGAGTATGAAGTAAACTGTTGATGTTGCTCTGTTCTAGACGTAAGTGAGTTAGACATACCCACACCACATACATAGGTATATGTATAGGTACCTAAGTCTATAAATACTTACAAACAAATACTTTTTAAATATAGCAGGAAGCAGGATTGCAATGGTATGATATAATTATATATATGGTATTAATTGCGTAAATTGGAAAACATATTTATTTGGCTTTAAAATATTTTAATGTACATTTTCAAAGGGGCTCTTGACTCTCGATAAAAACTTGAAAAAAGGTTGCTCTCATAAATCTTTTGGTATAAAAGCCTTACCAAATATTTACAAAACACATTAAAATATTGAGATTGAGTGAAAACTTTTTAATAGGTAATATCGGCTTCGATCTACTTTATGGTTAAGCTGTTAAGTTCGAAAATTAATTCAAGTCGCCATCTTGTTGGTTTGCGGTTTATAAAATATTGTAGCTTTACTATATAAATAATATGGATAAACATGTTTACTATTGTCATTGCATTATTTATTCTAATAATATATGTACTAAACATTGTCGATTGTCGTTACGGCCAATGGTCTAGTCTAATAGCCAAGAGCCTCGACCAACACCTCGGGAGGCTCTCGTTGGGCGGCTGGATCAAGGGACTGATTCAGAAGGCAGTAAGTACTCCTTGATACGGCGCGTATTGTGAGGAAGTTTCTGCCTCTGGGACCCTAACCACCGGTGCCTTAGACCCTGTGCCCGATACTAGACCAACTAGGCGGTCAATATTAAAATATTGTAAACAGAAGCCAAAAACTACTGAACGGATTTTTATAAAATTCGGCAGTCATATGGCTTAGATAGACCTTTCTAGTTGTTTTTTTTTTTACTTTTATCGGGCAAATACGGAATTTTACACAGGACAAAAAAAATGGCGATTTCAAGTGTCATCACTTATTTGTACTGATTGACAAGCAGTACAAGTAGTTTGTTTTCGCTGGTATTCGCGTGAAAATGAGAAACAGAAAAAGAGCAGAAAATCCGCTCGCGTAAAAGCGCTGTTACACAAATATAAACTTGAATGTGAAAGGAACATGTTTTACTTTGAAACGTTGAAAGTCATTAAGTGAAGTAGGTATTTAGCCTGCCTTTGTGCTAAAGTTCTTTTGACGGTCTTATACAAGGTTTCCCTTTAGCATCGCCTGTGTGAATGTGTGGTATCAGATTTAAGGATAATGCAGCAGCAAAAAAGTGTTCTAGAAATAGAAATTTCATGTATTTCATACTAGCTCCATCCGCGGTTTCACTCGCATTCTAAGGGCCTATTCCCAGCACTCGTATATGTGAAAAGTAATCTACGTTTGCTTCCAGTAGTCACCTATTTCAAAATCTGGCAATTTTCATCTCAGTTGGATAAGTCGTTTTAACATGATTTTGATGATGTCATGTGAAATTAGCTCTGTTTGTGTTTCAATTTACAATATTAGCAAGTTAATATCTAGTGTTTAAAAAACTAGCAGACTAAAGAGAAAATATATTATGATTAGAAATTGTTGGTAACTGGATGTTATTTTCCTTTTTCAGGCTCTAAACTATCTGTGTCCCAAGTATAATTCAAATCGGGTCTATAGTTTTGGCGTGAAATTGCAACAGCAAGACAGATAGTTAGTTTCGCATTTATCAGTATGGATAAGTAGTGTATAACTACGTAACTGAATAAAACTTTATCTACAGTTTGTTCAGGTGATCTGATCCACGAGCTTTTCACTGACTACCATAAACTTCTTTATGGGTTTATCTCGAAATCCAACGTTTCAAACAAAGCACGTTTTTCCATTTCGAACTTTATTCTCACTAGTGCAAAGTTTTTAATGCAAAAACTTCGTTTACGACGGATTCACTCTTGCAGTTTTTACATTTTCAACCTTAGGTTAATGGGAATAAAGATTAAAATAGAACGAAGTGTTCTAGAGACCAGAAAAAACATTTAGTTCATAATCTTTCCCCACATAATCGTAATAATACTCTTTTGTAAACAAACTTCTCAATAAATCTTGTGTTCCTAATCCAATATTCGGTAGTTTTTAGGGTTCCGTACCCAATGGGTAAAACGGGACCCTATTGTTTTCGCTCCTCTGTCCGTCCGTCCGTCCGTCTGACACCAGGCTGTATCTTATGAACCGTGATAGTTAGAGTTGAAATTGTCACCGATGAGGTATTTCTGTTGTCGCTATATCAACAAATACTGAAAACAAGAATTAAATAAATATTTTGGGGGGCTCCCATACCACAAATGTGATTATTTTGCTCATTTTTGCTCGATATCGACAACAGGAAGGTGCGGTTTTATAAATAATGGTACGGAACCCTTCGTGCGTGAGTCCGACTCGCACTTGGCCAGTTTTTTTTCTAATTCCGATTCCCATTTTACGATCTTCCCGACAGACGAATAGTAAATATTTTATTTGGAATTCTTTTGGGAAACCACATAAATTATGTTAACTGGTCTTACACAGTACAGTTACTGTGGATTTTTTCCAGTTTGCGGTTTTAGATGTTCGTTTTGGGCGCGATGGGAATTTGTTTTTTTACGTTTTTTTATAAATTCCCATTCGGATTGGGAATGGTAAATGATTCGTGTTAGGAATGCTATAAAAATTTAAGTGTTTGCTGAATTGTTTAGTGCAATCTCGTTTTGATTTCTTTTTATATCCTGGTTTGTTTTTAAGTTGTTTTTTATGTTGTAAGAAATACACAATGTTTCTTTCAAAGGCTAAGAAAGTAAAAAAAAGATACTCACCAGTTAATTGTTAACAGTTTTCACGCCAGTTCCTGCAACAAAACAGAAGACAATTTAATAATTATAATTAAAACTGTAGTGGGACTTTTTGAAGCTGTCAGTTCGTGGAACTTGCTAACATGGTACCAGTTTCAAAAGTAAGGAACATTGTTTTGACTGCATTTTGAACGGTGGAAGGTGTAATTAGAAGCATATTAAAATATTTTTGAAAGCATAACCTTTAACGGGTTTGTTGTTAGAGATAGGAACAGTTTTAATGGTTATGTTTTAGGTAAACGTTAGTAAATAAAAATAATAAAAAAACTATTTTTTTAAGGGACCTATTATTTACTCGATACTTTACAAGGCTGAAAAAACGTTTCTTTAAGCTTGTCTTTCTTGGGTATATTCAGAAAAAAAGAGCTGATTGGTTCCAAAAATAGCGCAATCCCTGACAAAATAGCCTATTTTTTCTCTGAATAGAGAACCTTTGACATTTCTAGAAGCCAGCACTATTATCACAAGGTACCTAATTTACTCATTTTTTTCACTTTTTATAACGCGAATATAACTACAATATAAGGTTCTATTGAAGCGATATTTCCCTCTAGACGCTAATAAAAAGCTGAGCTTCTTTTGTTAAGAACTAATAACTGTTCCCATATTTCCCATAGACTACGCTGAAATTTCCCATTATGAGCGTACCCAATGGGAAATAAAAATATATTTCTATTACGCTTTTTTATATGGTTTGTGAAAGGTTTGGGGATTAGTCAAAGACTTAACAGTTGTGTGTGTGTTTAGAAAGAAATGATTATCTTTTGCATGTTGAATATCTAGGTATTAAAAAATACCTATATATACACTGCATTGTACAAATATCCGGTATGTTTTTAAAAATAAAAAATCGGTAAAAAAACTTTTAAGTTAAACGGTTTTATCTTATGTGCACTGAAAACTAGAAAATAAAAAAATAAATACTTACCTGTCAACCTACGTAGGTGGTCCCGGTCATATTAGACTAAAATAAAAACGTGGGGCCCATTAACTATTGCTGTAGTACTCTCTTCTAGAGGTATAATAGGTGTGGATTACATCGACTTACTATAATCGTAACTGGAGATTTTGACAATCAATAATCAGCCGTAGCTCATGATCTACCAAAGTATAAAGATATGCTTTGCCATAGATAGGATTTCACAGGGGCCCCACGTTTTTATTTTAGTCTAATATGACCGGGACCACCTACGTAGGTTGACAGGTAAGTATTTATTTTTTTATTTTCTAGTTTTCAGTGCACATAAGATAAAACCGTTTAACTTAAAAGTTTTTTTACCGATTTTTTATTTTCTAGTTTTTAGTATTTAATGAAAATGCCTACCGAATATTCCTCATTCTATCTAATTCATTTAGTGCATCATTATTACACGGTCTCTTACCTGACAATTTATTACAATCTAATTCCTCAATACATAGCCCTTCCAGATACTTTTTTTTTAACGACCCCAAAAATCATCACATAACCTCTCCTGCTGTGGGTCAGCAGCGGTGAGGGAGTGCCAGACTCTTGACTAAGAACCGTTTTGTTCCGTCGTAGGCCTTTTATGTACCAGGGCCGCGGTAACTCTTTCGAACAATCTCGCAGCCCAGGCAGGTTTGGCCCTGTTGGGCCCCGCTGGAGTTACTGACAGTTTTCTACTTGTGAAGCCCTTTCATTTGATACCCATATTGGTGGGATTGATAAAAAATTGTTATCAGCTATTTGGTAGCGGCGGCCATCTTAGATTTCAATTTTGCATAGTAAATTGTATTCTACTTGTTGAGACCCATCAACATGGGTATCAAATGAACCTAAGTTATCCGCCATTTTGTAGAGGCCGCCATCTTGGATTTTAATTTTATATAGTACATTGTATTCTACTGGTTGAGAACTTTCATTTGATATCCATATTGATGGGATTGATAAAACCTACGTTATCCGCCATTTTGTAGCGGCCGCCATCTTGGATTTCAATTTTTTATAGTACATTGTATTCTGCTTGTTGAGCCCTTTCATTTGATACCCATATTGATGGGATTGATAAAACCTACGTTATCCGCCATCTTAGATTTCAATTTTGCATAGTAAATTGTATTCTACTTGTTGAGACCTTTCATTTGATACCCATGTTGATGGGATTTATAAAACCTAAGTTATCCGCCATTTTGTAGAGGCCGCCATCTTGGATTTTAATTTTATATAGTACATTGTATTCTACTGGTTGAGAACTTTCATTTGATACCCATATTAATGGGATTGATAAAACCTACGTTATCCGCCATTTTGTAGCGGCCGCCATCTTGGATTTCAATTTTTTATAGTATATTGTATTCTGCTTGTTGAGCCCTTTCATTTGATACCCATATTGATGGCATTGATAAAATCTGCGTTATCCGCCATTTTGTGCCGGCGGCCATATTGGATTTACAATGTTATTGATATTACTATATTGTATTGTCATCGGAATTGAAGGTGTGTACCAAATTTCAGATCAATCTGACAACAGGAAGATACTTAAATTTGAATTACTAAATTTGACCCAAGAAAGAATAAAACAAACAGGGTGAGCTAAATAAAACCGTTTAATAAGTATGTTTGTATTGCATGATTTGGAACATTCTGCTTATATCCCAATTTTATTTGTGGTCAATACTTCTGTCCGAATTTATCTAACAAATAAAATTCATCCAACTCATAGCGTCTTTCACAGGACACTAAGTGACCCTAAAACATATCAGAAATGAGAGGTCGGTAAAAAAAGTAAATATATCAACATAGTTGCATTTTTGTCATATTCAACAAAAAAAAATTCAACTACACCTTTTATAATAACGCGCTGCAAACTCTTGCTTTATTTTGTGTTCTTTCAAACAAAAGGTTTCCATTGAAACCGTTTCATAAAAGATACCTCTAACATTTGTATGTTGTCTGTCGATATAACGGGTCTCTCTTGTATACCGGGTGTGTCGTTCACAATCACATTAAATGAAATGCGTTAATATACTGGTTATTATATGTCGATTAGCGCAAAAGAAAAAGAAAAATACGTAAAAATAAATAAATGCATTTTTCAAACAAAGTAAATAGAATGAAAATGTGCGAAAATTAGAACATCATATAAAAGTCAGTCATTCCAAACAATTGAAACTCTCCCTTGAAAACTGACAGCTGTCAACTGATCAAAACATTCGATACTCCTAACTTTATCTCTGCTTTACACATGATGTTGTAAATTAGAAAAATGAAAAATGACTCCTGTGGCTAAACCACTGAATGGATTAGCTTATTTTTTTTACAATTCGCCATAGAATATCATAAAGTATATGTGATTAGATTTAATGTGATTGTGAACGACACACCCGATATAAGTAACAATCTTTATACACTAGAGGTATACCACTGTCGTTAGGGGTACTGTTAAAAAAAAGGTCGTGATGGCCTAGTGGGTAAAGGACCAACCTCAAGTACGAGGGCGCGGGTTCGATCCCAGGTCAGGCAAGTACCAATGCAACTTTTCTAAGTTTGTATGTACTTTCTAAGTATATCTTAGACACCATTGGCTGTGTTTCGGATGGCACGTTAAACTGTAGGTCCCGGCTGTCATTGAACATCCTTGGCAGTCGTTACGGGTAGTCAGAAGCCAGTAAGTCTGACACCAGTCTAACCAAGGGGTATCGGGTTGCCCGGGTAACTGGGTTGAGGAGGTCAGATAGGCAGTCGCTTCTTGTAAAGCACTGGTACTCAGCTGAATCCGGTTAGACTGGAAGCCGACCCCAACATGATTGGGAAAAGGCTCGGAGGATGGTTAGGGGTACTGTAAACTGTTTTTACTAGTTTTTTTCGTCGTTACAGGTAGTCGGGAGCTAGAAAGTCTATCTACTACCAGTCCAGACTAACCACTAGTCCTAACAAGGGTTATTGAGTTAACCGGATCTCAGCAAATCAAAGACACTATCAGTTGGACAGTCTGGATTTGAATTTAGACTGAAAACATTGAGGTCGATTATTTAATCATCTTTTAGACAGCTACCATTTATTTATACACAAAATATTTACATTAATTGAAAATAAAATAAACTTATATATATATACACAGCTTAAAACTAATACAGGGCATCAAAAAATTGCTCCTCATCGCTGTCACTGGGTAATGTACCCAAAAGACTGGCAGCATTGCCACGTTGGATGGCAATGCTCAACCTCTGTGCGAAATAAAAGCCAGCCTTTGGGTCCCGGGAAGTGTCAACCAGGCGCTGGGAAATATCCCTGGCAAGAAGGTGGGCGCTCGGACCCCACGGCCCTAGAGTTTCAACCCCAAACGGCTCAAACATGTAATTGCCTATAAGGTTACTAATCATCTTAGTTTGGGGTATTGTAAATCTAATTGCTACATTAGAAAATAGAAGTAGTACCTAGTAATAACTTATTACATTCTAGTAATTTAAGTGACATCAGTCCCTAACTTTCCAGGTTGAAGAAATTAATCCTTGACCCAAAAAAACTATGAGCCCAAATTAAGATATTTTTCTAACACAACAAATTAAACTACTTTATATTCTTAGCTGATTCCAGCTATTTTTCAGGCCTAAGAAAATGTATAGGCTTCAGTTTCTATTAACGTCAAGTGCCTTGAATTTTTATCAACCTATCTTATTTTAGTAGGATTTTTATTTCAGCAATCAGAGCACTTTTGGGGCTACTAAAAGTCAATAGTACTCTGGAGTGTTAAAAAGATCACTTTTGATACCTGAATGTTTTTCATTATACCTAAAAGTATTTTTGCTATCTATATCTAATAGTAGAAGAAAGAAAATACTTCCCATAAGGGTTGTAACTCAAAACACAGGTTTATATTTGATAACATAATAAAACATTGAAGAAGAAATACAACAAGAAGATTTTTTATATAAGAAGTTTTCAGATACTAAAAACTGGGTACCTATATTTCCCCAAATACTGTAATATGCTGACTAGTACTTTCTCTACTATAAATAGTAAAGTATGTAAAGGTCCCAGCTATGATAAGTTTGCCTAAGGGTATATGAGGCATTCCAAAAATGTAATTTACCTATTCTGACACAAGAGGATACGATCCAGGTTTTAGGGTCCGCTAAAATATTTATTGAATTACACGGACAGAAACTTTGAAGGACTTCCAAAATAGATATTGTGTTTTTTTTGGGTTCCGTAACCGAAGGGTAGACAAGGGTTCCATTGCTATTTCCGAGTATCTTGAGTAGCCGTTAGTCTGTGGCCTTTTTGTCTTGTCATGGGGTTGCTGAGGTAGCTGGGTTGAGGAGGTCATATACTGGCACTGGTACTCATCTGCATGCGGTTAGACTGGAAGCCGCCCCAACTAGTTGGTAAAAGGCTCGGCAGATGATGACTGACATTCCATGATACTCACATCGTGAAACTTCATGATTTCCAACATACCAAAAAAGGTATTTTGAAAGTTTCAGTGTGTTTTTTTAGTAATTTCAAAACGTTCGATATTTTTCTTGAAATACTGTCTTTTTGTGTTTCTCCTCTATTATCTAGTAGAACAGTACCTACGGAATGTTTCATGTCAGATTCGGTCTTGACCGTTCTGTCTCCGTCAGCAACTCAAGATATTGATGTCCCAACGCAATCCTAACATAAAAGGTAACGGCTAGACGTGATGTGAATCTTTCATATAACACCCGGACAGTGTGTGTTATCTTTGGCAGAAATAAAGATAAAAGATACGAAAAGATACACACATTGTCTTCTTGTTTGCCATATAAAAATGACGGGCAATTTCCTAAGAGTAGCGGTAAAAGATGTCATAGCATAGATGTTGCAATTATTGATTAACTAGGGGATTGCCCCGGTTGCGCCTGGAGTATATTCATGTATCTAAACCTTCTTTATATGAGTACAAATTTTGTGTATCAATCGGGGTACTTGAGTTTATCGTAAAAAGATGGATAATCGCGGCGAAGGACTTTGTTTTATAGGTACTTATATTATGTAAAAGTTTCTGCAACGTATGTACTTGTGAAAAGGATTGTAATGGTATATTATGTTAAAATGTTAAAGATGATAAGGGATTTTACTTTTCACACTATATGTAATAAAGTGTATATCTATGCCTTCAGAGATTAAGCAATTAAACATCTATCGTAAAATCTGTTATCATCATTATCCTCCCAGCCTTTTTCCCAACTATGAGCGACTGCCCTATCAACCCAGTTACCCGGGCAACCCAATACCCCTTGGTTAGACTGGTGTCAGACTTATATAAGTAGGTACATATACTATACTGTAAAATCTGTTACATTTTAAACTAAATAATTTGCTTTGTCTAAACTTAGAATGGAACCTAGGACCACTTTATTGCTTTCAACGCCTACCATCAGATTCAGTCAACCAAAAAATCTGGCAGTAACATAAAGTTTACTTCCTTTTGAATTTCATGGAACATTAAAAAACCATAAAAAATGTGAGACGATGTAAATTCAGAAATAAATTTGTGCGTAAACTTTATGAATAATTTATTCGTTTTCTCTCTTCGAAAAGTACTACTTAAGTATCTACTTACATTTTTCATATCTTCGTACTTAAGGTACCTACAAAATATCTATTATGTTGAGTCTGTAAAACTTGGTGTTTGAGGCGTAAATAATTAATTTATCCTTGGTTTATTACAGTAATGAATAATAAATATCAACTTTTTTATCTTTTGTAATATAATAAACAGGAAACATTTTTTTTGTTTGTATCTAATGGCTCCGGAACAAATTTTTTCTTTTATTTTTAATTTTATGGGAAAATTGTTTCACTGTTGGAAAGCTACACTTTTCCCGAGTAACATAGGCTATATTTTATCCCGGTACGGGCAGTAGTTCCTACCGAACGCGGGTGAAACCGCGGGAAAACGGCTAGTTTTATATAACTTCGTTGAAGTTAGGTAACAAAAATAGAATTTAATTCAAATACCAGAGACTGGCTGACTGTTGAAATCAGATTTTTGAATTTAGAACGCAATGAACGTCAAGCATTTTTTCATTTAGAAATGAACAGATTTTAAATTGAGAACGTAAATATTGCTAAAAAAACGCCATGTTCGAATTGTGTAACGGCAGTTCTCTATAACTTATCTATCTATAAATAGAGATAGATTTGACATTAGCTTCATATAAGTTATCTCCGATCTTTAATAGCAAAACGATAGATAGATAGCTTATAGAATCAGCAGTTAATCAGAACATTTTCCGACTGAGCTTTATAATGGTTGCGTGATTTCCACGGGATTACCTTTTGTTTACCGGTGAAATAAATCTTTGGTGTTGCTAGCCTAATTAATCTGTCATTTCAATGTGCACAGTCCGAGTGTGGCAATGCAATATAATGCCAATTGTAATCCCTAGATAGAATTTATTATTGGGTAGGCAGATAACTGCAGTTCATTTTGAGTAAAAATACATGTTTAATGTGTTTGTTTCGGGTTTTGTAATTATGGCTGAAATGTTATGTATTGGGTTTTGATTTCGTGTGTATCCTAATTCGGGTTAAAATTAATGAGATGCGGATAAAAATCATCATTAATTTTGCTTGCTATAAAATGCTAAAAGGCATTTGAAAATTGTAGTAAATTGAAAAAAGCCATTTTTAATTTTTATTTTTAGTCCGATTTTGCCGTTATATAATACACTAGCCGTTTTCCCGCGGTTTCACCCGCGTCCCGTGGGATAAAATATAGCCTAGATGTTACTCGCAGATAATATAGCTGTCTAATCGTCGTAAATCTAAAATCGGTTCAGTAGTTTTTGAGTTTATCCATTACAACCAAACAAACAAACAAAGTTTTCCTCTTTATAATATTAGTATAGAAAACTTCTCAAAAAAATCTCATTTCAAAATTTAAAAACCTTTCACCACTTACACAAAAACAACAGACACCGTACTTCCTTATCACCCCCAAAACCAAGATTTTTACAATATTTTTAAGTACTTACTTATTCTTCCTCAAGCAACACACCTCCTTAATGTCGGCTATAAAAAAAAAACAGCTGCATCACCAACTTGTCGCGATGATAGAACTCAGAGCATTTTGTTAAACTGTTCAGAATTTTAGATGAGCACCAGCGATTTGTACATAAGTTAGTTTGGTACTAAGATCGTTAAACTAACTGGAGGGGTTATAAGCACTTTGTATGTAAAAAGTTTGCACGTTTAGGTACAGAGCACACGTGTTTCACACTAGCGGATTTACCCTTTTGTTTTTTTGAGCGTTAGCTCGAGACTTACGGGGGTGCTCGGAGTGACAGCACACTATTTACAACTACTAAAAAAAATTGCTATGTGCGACAAAAATCCACCTGAGTTAAAGCGTTTTTACGCGCTTAGGGCTTCGAAAACAAAATACTTTTTTTTCAGGCTACATTGGCCCACAGATACCATAGTGACCTTAAAGACTTACAACTAATACTTAACTCACTAATGCATAAATTTATTTGACAAACATTAGCATAAACTTGATACAGTTATCGGCACGGATATTGAGCTTTCGGCGGAGGAGTGGGATTGCGCACTGTACACAAAAGGCAATAAACCAATAAATATCTTCTTCGCTGGTGAAGGTCAGGGCTCAATATCCGTGGCGATAACTATACACACGCGATTATGAATGTCACTTTCGTACTTTAGCAGACTGAAAGGCATGGCGTCTCCAGTAGATTGAATTATCCGAGTATGACTCGATGGGAACCGAATCTCGCTAAGTGATGAAGTTTGAGAAGTGATAAAATATACAACGTTAGTGTATTGGACATGATTGAAGATGGCGTTTTGTTTTTCTTGTTATTGGGTTATAATGGTATCTATGTTATTTTTTAAATAGGTTTTTATATACTTTACTGGCTGCTTTTGCGGTTTCACCCGCGTGAACTCTTTTTGTGAAGGGTGCTTGTGTATGCTATGTGCTTTCTCAGACTCTAGACTATCTCTGTACGAAATTTCATGCAACAAACAGAGATGCTTTTGCATTTTCATGTTCACTTTTGTTTTCATTAAAATATCACAAAATTTAAAACTAGAAAACCACTTAAGCATGGTTTATAACGATATTCATTACACTTTTTGGCGAGTATGTACCCTTCTTACATTTAAACATCAAAATTGAGGATTTTTGTTACCTTACCATTTAACTTACAAAATAATTTTGGGGTCTGAAAATGGACCAATCAGAACACGCGCACCATGAAATGAGAACGCGAAACAGGTGAAACGATAATTGGGAACAGAAATTGCTATTACGAACTGAATTTCCCTAACTGGTGTTTGCAAATCCTCAACTCTACAATTTCACAACCAAAGATTAAACAAACAAAAAAGCAACAGAAATGGCTTTAAAATAAAATTGATTTAGAAAAAAATTCACTGTTTAACGGGAAAGAGACAGTAAGTTATCTACCAGATAAAGATGCTTATAATTTCTGCCAGATTTTGCTATCCGAGACGTGTGAAAACAAAAGTTAAGGTTTATCTGTCAGATAAGTTCCTGATGCGACATTTTTTCAGTAACTGAAAAAGTTCCTATGACATAATAGTCATCAGAAAATCAAGATACGATAAAACAATTTGACAAAACATGAGGATTTTATTTTTCATATTATAACATGGACACGTGTGGAAAATAAAATAGTACTTACGTAATACATTTTACTGTTGAAGGTTCGTCTTTCTGAGTGTAGAAACGACCAATCAAATAATCATAACCTTTCCATCTCGATTGAATTACGTATAGCTGACAATATACCTACTTACTACTGTGATTCCTAGTTCTTAAGAAAGCATTTATTTAATTTATTTACTTATTTAAACAACCTAAAACTATTTACACAAATAACGAACAAATTATTTATGTACCTAATTAATTCACACGATTTTCAATAACAACTAGATAACGATAATAAATGTAGATTATTCATTTCGAATAAACTTTTCTCACCTTAACTTACGGTTCCAAACATTAAGGTTCATTAGCGAGCAAAAAAGCTTACAATCCGAATAAAAATCTTCATCCTATAACTTTTCCCAGCTATCGTTCCCAATGGGAATAAAATTTTACTGAATTCCCATTAGCTACGCCGTACCCACGGAGGATGGAAAAATAGTGGAGATGCCATAATGTAGCTAGGTCAGGCACCTTCTTGTAGGTCAAATAGGTACGGTGGGCATGACCAAAACGTTCAGTTACGAGTGAACGAGGCGTTCGGATTCTTTAGGACATTTATGAACGATTTTTGATATTAAACATGGTCGTGTCCAGACAAAGCCAATATCTAAGGGCGAAGACAGAAACATTCCTCGTCCCCCGAACACCCGCAATTTGGAGCGTTACTTCTTTAAGAGATTTTCCGTTATGGCACCTCCGTAGTCATTTGGTTCTCCGTGGCTACGGCGTACCTATTGTAAAAACTTCGATGTCTAATGGGCTGGAAAACAAAGTGTCTAATAACTCTTGAAATTCATTCTCTTATTTCGTTTATTCGGTAACTTGTGATTATTGGAGCTGTTGGGTTTTATTTAGTTCGTAGATTTAGGAGATGTATAGAGTAGATATTAATTAGTAAGGCCAAGTTAACCGATAATGTAAGCGTCAATTTTCTTAAAACAAGTTCATCAAGTCCAGGCTTATTGAGCATAAAATTTATGGTTTGGGTGAATAACCAATATTCTTTTCCACAAATAGTTAGTATTTAATATGTTTTAAAATAAATAATAGAAACCAAACCACTATATACTTTAAAATAAGTAAAATATGTTTTGAAGCTACATAGATCATTATAAAAACACTTAACCATCACAACTTTTAGAACCGAAGTGCACAAAACGAAAACTTGCCGCCATTGAAACAGCACTCTATAGTCTATGGCTGCGACGTTCCATTTCACGCGAGGGAATTTCAACTTGAAGCCAGATAGTGGAGTGTTGCGATCCGTTATACGTAAGTTTCTGGCACACAGTTTCACGCCGTAAATGTTATCTGTGAACACAGTTTTATAGTTTGTATAGGAATATTTTAGTAGAACTTGAATGTATGCTTGCTTTTAAAAGTTGTGCTGTTAAAGTTTGAGGTGGATTTTAAATATAAAGTATCTTGTATAAGTTGAAAGTAAGACCGTGCACATATTGTGTAGTAGTCGCTCTTGGTGAATACTAGCTACAATAAATAGTAGCTTTTTACAAAGATGGTGTATTTCAGAGCACAATCATTCTTTACGGAAATCGATGGGGTTGGTCTAATCCTATTTTGATGCGGTTTTCACCAAGTTACGAGACTTAAGAGAAGGTTTTAGGCAAGTATATACCTACTTGAAATCGGTTTTACATTTTTTGTCATACATTACATAGATTGTTTAAAGTTTTTTGAAGTCACCTATAACAAAAAATAAACATTATTTCAAAGGAAGAAACTTGAAATTTCCAACTGAATCTCTGTACCATTTTCAGTGTCATTTTACGCAGTAATTTGTTCTAATCCAGTCTTAGCTTCTTGCTACATTCATACTGTGTGCTCTTTCAATAGAGCACTATTTATTTTACCTTACGTTGTAGCATGAAGTGAGGTACAAAAGGAGTGTTCTTGAATGTATGCATTCGTCCTGAATAGGTGGGTAGTGAATACAAGCAAGTTTTTATGAGAAATCTCGCGTGTCTAGAAAAAGAATTGAATCCATATGATTAAATCTCACAACCATACTTATCATGTAAATATATATTTTTTAATCCTGTACAAACTTCTATGCCTCATTGAATAAATAAATCCAATTGAAACTGTAAACAAAAAAAAAAACATACAACCTTTTTCATCAAACTCAAAAAAAAAAAACAATTTATATAGTTTATCTATGACGTGTAATCAATTCTATTTTTAAAAAAGCGCGCCGAAACTACAAAGACTCAAAGGGTTGGTTCCGATAGTGCATCACGCATCATCGGACAGCATCACGGAGTGAGGAAAGATGAGTGGAGATGCCATAATGCTGGTAGGTCAGGCGCCTTCTTCTAGTTCAAATAAGTACGGTGGGCATGACCAAATAGCCCAGGTAACAAGTAAGGTAGGTTAAGGAGGTCAGATAGGCAGTCGTAAAACCACTGATATTCAGCCGCATCCGGCAAGACTGGAAGTTGACCCCAACAGAGTAGGGAAAAGGCTCGGGAGATGATGATGATGAGCATGACCAAAACGATCAGTTACGAGTGAATAAACGAGGCTTTCGGGTTCTTTGGGACATCTGTCAACGATTTTTGGTGTTACAAAAATTATCATATCCAAAGAAGGTGTGTAAGGACGAAGACAGTAACGTTCCTCGTCCACCACACACCCGCATTTTGGCGCGCTACTTTCTTACGACATTTTCCGTTATGGCACCTCCTTTACTCATTTTATTGTTCACTAGCTTCCGCCCGCGACTCCGTCCGCGCGGATGTCGGTCTTCGCGTGGATGGTTTATTTCTCCATTTTGAGTAACTCTGACAATGACATCTAATAAATATCTATTGGACCCAAATACGGCTAGGCCTATAATAACTTAATTATTATCCCTCTTTTGAGCTGTTGAGCTCGCGTTCTGTAGTAAGTATTTTTTTCATAGTAATTCCGACCTTGTTTTATTCTCCATGGTCCTGATAGTACGTCACGCATCACCGGGCTGGACTAACAAAATTGTTTAAAAGGTATTCCGTGAATGGTCCATGTTTTGGATGGCTGGTTACAGGTACAAATAGAGGAGTCTTTTGTTTAGGATCCCGGACTTTTGTAACGGGTAGGATCGAGTTCAAAGTATCGATTTTGGGTAGGCAGAGGCCCGAAGTCATAATGTCAGGTCTGTGAAAAAGTTTTCGACAAGAAATAAAAAATGGATCACTAGAAATCACACCTAGTTAGGTGTGGTAGGCATAAGTATTTTGTTTCAGAACGTGTTTTGTTTTTCACATACTTATATGTACAATTTAAAAATAAATAAATAATTGTAAGCTCACGTTATTTCTACGTATGATAGGACCATTTAATAAAAGCTGATTTAAGATTCATAAAAACTCTATTTGCGATATACCTATTTTTATTTTATACTAAAGACTTTATTTGATAGAAATAAAATACCTAAATGTAATGAAGTTTGGAATAATTTTAAAAATAAGTTCTTTTGATCAATTTGTAAATTGAAATCTTGATAGATTTATTTGAAAATGAAAACCACTTTGGAATTGCCAGTTGTGAATTTTCTAATCAAACTTGTTTTTTTTGTGTTTGTTACAAAATCTAGCCCGTACGTTTTACAAATTAACTGGCTAAAAATCAATAAAGGTTTTAGTTAAAAGCTTTTAAAGCAATAAAATTGAAAACTCACTGAGGTATCAACGTTGTAGGCACATGCATGACAGAATACAGATTAAAAATAGATAGAATGACTTTTAGAAATTGCATTTGGGCAGCCATGTTGCGAAACCATTTATTTTCATCGAAATTTTCGAACGTTCTCGAATGATTGATGTATTTTTTTTATTTAAAGTTGTAAATGGTGTGTAGGGCAACGGATAAGAGTTTAAACACTTGAAAAAGTACAAAACTCTAATTGCCAAAGTGACTTTTAAAAATTATGTTTATTTTAATCCAAGGGCATTCAATAAGCCTCTGAATTTGACATTTGACCTTGAATCCAGTTAAAGTCCTTCGCGTTCGTGTCGGAAATCCCATGATTAAAATTATAAACCAAGGGAAGTTTTAGAATTTACAGTTATTGAAAGAACATTGATATAAATATGACCCAGATAAAACACCATAAGTTCTTACTTTATACTATGAATTTTAAATAGATATAGACATGCACCCAAGTAATTAATATACTTACCATCTTTTTTATGGCAAATCATCAAATGACCCCTCCCGCTGTGGGTTAGCAGCGTGAGGGAGTGTCAGACTCTTACTGACTAAAACCCATTATGTTCCTTCTTAAGCCCTTTATGTACCTACCACTGAACCACCAATGAACTCTTCGGATTAATATTAGATCTAAAATTAATTTTAATTCGAAAACATTGTGGTAGGCGCGATATGAATAGCTGGTTTGTTATATTTCAGACATAACTCAAATATTTGCACACGATATAGCAAAGTTATTAGAATAATATTTATCAGCTGTGATACACATGAAACCAATTAAATTAATTACAATATAAGTACACTGTTTAATTACAAAATATTGTTAACCGAAAATTTCAAACATAGAATTGGTTCTAAAACCTATTATATAGACATTTCACTGTAACACGCACATTTTAATAATTTTAAGAGTATAATATACCTAGGAATAGGAAGTACATATATATCTATACTACTCTATAAATACTTATTTCTCTGTATACTTATTTTCTGAACCGATATTGAAAATTTCACCACTTAGAAAAACACGCAGAAAAAAGCGAGTGAAACCGCATGAAACGAATAGTAATTAAAAAATGTCTTAATACCGATAACTGTCATTGCCGGGTAACTGGGTTGAGGAGGTCAGATATGGCAGTCGCTCCTTATAAAGCACTGGTACACAGCTGCATCCGGTTAGACTGGAAGCCAACTCCAACATAGTTGGGAAAATTGCTCGGAAGATGAGATGACCCATACCTCATTCTCTACACAGCTACACGACATAAAACCCCATTTAAAACTTTACCCAACCACGCACGCAAAAAGGAGATCCAAACTTTAAAATCCCATATCAACGAAACTTCCCCGTCCAGCAAAACCCATTTGCACTTCACTCACACAACTAGTTAGCAGAGGTTTAGCTAGATCACTAACTTAAGTTCTGTAACTTAAGTCTGGTAACTTAGATCCTCATGCAATGAAACATACGTAAGTAGCTTTCAAGTTGGATCTATGTTGGACGTAATATGTGATGAATATGAGATGCATGTGGTTAGATGTCTGTCTTTCGGTGGCGTGGCTATTGAATTTAAACTCTGTCTTATGGGTAGTTTTGGGCATCTTTGTCAGTCGTTTGGATGTTACTTTTCTTACAAAATTATTTTTTACAGAAGTAAGAAACTAGTCATTATTTGCTCTGTGCGAAGTACATAATGTATACATGCGAGCGATTGTAGAAAATTCGAAAAAGAAATTCGTAAAAGTCTGGAAATCAAGTCAGGAAAAATCCATTTTCATGATGAACTATAACTGGTAACAGCACAGATTTTCATAAATACCTCTAAAATACTTTAATACAAGTAAAGGCTTCACTAACATGTTTAAGATACCATGTGAAAGAAAATTACATTTTAGAAAATAATATTAACTTTATATCAAACTTCTCTCAAAACATAAATGCTCATTAGTCCATATATAATTACAAAAAAAACCTAGCCTACAAAAAATTGTTATACTATATTCCTCCACGCTTACCCAAATCTTAGAGAATATTAGTAAAACCAAGATTCCGGTCCAGTCATAATGATCTCATATCGATGCGGCCCGCAAACTGTTTAGTATAATCTGTGGTCATTAGCGGCTGCCCCGTTCTAGGGTTGCCAGAGAGAAAATAGGATAAAAAGACCTTGATATTAAAAAGAGGTCGTTATGTAAAGATGGTATAGTATCTTCTTATTTTATTTAAGACTAGCTGTTTCCCGCGGTTTTTGCTGTGCTTGATTTTTATACAACTGATCAGCACTGATATTTAAGGTTAACTTGTGTTCTTGCCCAGGTTTTAGAGTTCCCAATTACACATATCTAAATCGAAATGGCAGTTTTGGCGTGAAAGCCCAATAGACAAACGGACATATAGAGCTACTTTGGCATTTATACTGTCAGTAAGGATAGGGTTTCAACCTACACTCCTGCCTACCACTTCCGAACAAAACTGGCGTAAAGATATGTGATGTATAATAAACTTCTAAAATAAACAGTTTCAAAATATCTCACATACAATACCTCCCAATTTAACAGCACAGCGATTCCAAAATAACAAAGTAAAACAAAACAAGTCGTTTATTAAAACCTCCTTTGCTTTGTACACGGAAGGAAAATTAAGCGCTGGCAACCCTGTGTTTTGGCGCCAAAACGAATGCCAGTAGCAATTTCCCGCGCTAACTGTGTAATGTGACGGCGAATTGGCCTCGACTTGCGTCTTTTGGTACCTAGAGAACAAAATAACTACCAGAGATGTCATAACGCAATATCGCCTAAGAAAGTAGCGCGCTAAACTGCTGGTGTTTAGGGAGTAAAGAATAATTTATTGTTAAAAATTACATGTAATTGTTTTGATTCCTGAAACTCACACTAGGATTCCCTGTGTCGTGAGTTCCAGGCTCATTCGTTGTCAGTTTTACAATTCATGTATAGATTTTGAGGTAATAAAGAGGAGACAGGATTTTAAACTGTACATTAATACACAAATCATATGCTCATCCGTAACAATGAATCACATATTAAAAAAAAAATGAACGGAATGACGAATATTACCTACTTACACTACTTACACACCTTCTATGGAACCCACCCATTATTTTCAAAATAAAATCACCCAATCAATCAAGACCAATATTTGAAGGATTTATTTGACAAGAAATCCGAACGTCTCGTTAGCTGTAGTTACTGATCTCGCCTAACGCACATTGGTTGACCTACAAGGAGGCGTCTGACCTAAGGTTCTTATGATATCTTCGCTATTTTTTCTTCTCCTTGTGTAGGACAATCTCATGCACTGGCGGTTTAGCATAGGAATTAACTACTTTCAGAAGTTCTTTTCGAACTATCTTAGATTATTTGGTTCGAATAAGTACTTATCTTTAGTATAAATTGGACTAGAAATTCAAATAAGTGGAAGGGCTTTTTTGAAATTGGAATATTTCTGGGATTTTAAATGCCATAGTTCGTTATTTCAAAATGCTTGTTTTTTCGGAATATTTGACTTTCTGCTATAAAAAGCGTTTATATTGTTTTATTTATTTTTTACATCAAGCATCCGACGGCCATAGAATAAACTTGCAACTTAAAAAAATCTGTGTTAGTTCTCAACCCTGAATACTTTTAATCAAAAACATTTTATATAATGGCCGGTTATTTATATTTTATCGTTGATGAGATAAATGTTATAAAAACAAATGTATTATAAGATGTTGAGCAAAAACAGTCATCCAATTTGTAATAACCATTTTTTTTATAAATGCTTTTTTTTTACGATTTCGTATTATAATTCTTTTGGTTAAACTATTTCTTCTGCTATTTTTATCTACTTTAAAACATTGAATAAAATGGAAAAATGATGCACACATTATATGTATTTTTTTGTACCTGTAAAACATCAACGTTTACTGAAAGTTCTGAACCGATTAAAAAAAACATTCACTGTTGGAAAACTACGCTATAATTCACGAAGGCTGTTTATATATAGGTACGAGAAGTCCCTTGGGATGCAGGTGAATCCGGGGGAAAAATACTGGTAATCATATAAAACTATCGATAAAATACAGCCCTACTAACCACATCATTATTTTGTAAAGCAATCGACGCCCGATTCATGGTTCAACGATAGTGCAGTGACAATTATCGATACTAGGGATGTGCTAATTGCGAAGCTCGATACAAAAAGGGTTAAAGGCTGACTTGTTGATTACTGGAGACTCAATCAAGTTCGTACTATTCGGAAGAGTGAAAACGGTTGAATAAAATTGTACTCTTTGATTTTCCTCGTCACTTTTTGGACCGAAACGAAATTTTTCCTAGTGCATTTTTAGTTGTACGCTGTGAGTTTTCTTTGTGACTCTTTGTAAGTATCAACTATTTTTGTCGTATTAGGCTAAGTACCTGTAAAGATAAAATTAGCTGTGTTTAGATATCAATAAATAAATTCAAAATGCGAAATAAAAATAATATAGACGTCAAGCGATTTTGGACTCAATTGAGAATAGAACGTGAGACTTCGGTCACTGCAGTCGCGTCATGCGACATTTACCTTCGAAATAATTCACGTAAAACTGGTCAATTGTGAAAACGTAATATACTGACATACAAAGTAATTTTCAGACGTATATTTACCAGTCCTTCAGGCATTTTTGGTACGCACAAAAAGGGATACCAATCGACGTTTGTGTTATCTATACTAATATTATAAAGAGGAAAACTTTGTTTGTTTATTTGTTTGGTTGTAATGGATAAACTCAAAAACTACTGGACCGATTTTAAATATTCTTTCACCATTAGAAATCTATATTATCTGCGAGTAACATAGGCTACATTTTATCCCGGTGCGGGCAGTAGCACGGGACGCGGCTAAACCGCGGGAAAACGGTTAGTGTATGTATAAAAAAAAACTCAAGCAGAATTTAATAAATAAAATCATTCATATTATTAAGTAAACGAACAACTTACTTAACCAAATGAACAGTGGGAAATTAATTATTGGAATTTAAATCTCAATTTATTACTCAATTATTCAAAATTAAACTTTAAGTGTATTGTGGTAAAGCACATTTTGCGGTTACTTTGTTATATTGCCAAAAATATGGGACGCAAAGATAATAATCAATGCAATTTTCATGTCTGCGGTTGATATGAGATGTTAATTATTATTGGGGATCTTTATTTATTTAAGTACATAATTTATTATCTTTAATATTTTCATTATTCATATGAAAAAGCTTAAAAAATGACTTTACAACGATATCGAGAAACAGACTCCATTGTAGGGTAAATTTTAAATCTGGCCGTCAGTTAAAACGTAAGCTATCCAGCTATATTGCCAACCATATCTAAATACTATTAAGAATTATTCTTATTTAAAAATTACTTACCGGGTAACTGGGTTGAGGAGGTCAGATAGGCAGTGGCTCCTTGTAAAACACTCAGCTAAATCCGGTTAGACTGGAAACCGACCTCAACAAGGTTGGGAAAAGCCTCGGGAGATGATGATTTTCACGCCTAAGAGGCCTATCATGATGAACTTTTTTGTATTTTTATAGCTAATAATAATTCTATATAAGCTTATGTCTAAGTATACTAATAAAGTTTCTTGTATCTTAAGACTCTTTTTAAAATCCTTTGAGATGCTTAATCCTTCTCTGTGTGAGCCTAGGCCGGTGCATAGAAACGATACGATAAAAGTCTGATGATGATGAAAACACCCTAACATTAACAACATTCTAATAAAATCTGTGCTAATACTAAACCAATTTGTCCGTATCTATATCAGCCACTAATTATCGTGTTTGAACACGCTGCAGCCGATTTTAATGAAACTGTTATATCACATGATAGATACGGGTTTCATAATTACATTGCAATTAACTTCTAATGCTAATGAGCGGTATTTTAGGCTAATTTATTAGGGGTTAAACTAGAAATTGGTGAAATAGTTTATATACCTATCTTTCATTGGTTGTTTCCTGCGGTTTCACCCGTCCAGTGGCGTGGAAACTTCCCGCTACCCTGATAAAAATAATATAACTTACTAGCTACGCCAGCGGATTTTTCCGCTTTTCAAAGAGGGCTACTTCAATCAAGTGTAGGTATATATAACTTGCCTATATACCTTCATACATTTTATTCTGATATACTGTATACACAGCAATTTTTCCCCGGTTTCATCCGCGTCCCGTGGGAACTACTGCCGGAATAAAATATAGCCTATGTTACTCGGGAAGAGAGTAGCTCTTCAACAGTGAAAGAATGTATCAATCAGTTCAATAGTTTCAGAGCCTCTAGGGTACAAACAAACACACTATGTACATCGTTTTTTTTTAATGACTAGTACCTACATAGATATTTGTGGTTGATTTACATTCCGCACCCGGAAAAAAAAGCTCAAGCGTGATTGACAAACATCAATCTAAATCCACAATTTTTGTTCCAAGCATTAACTTTTAACCGCATTTCTAAATATAGCAACGAAGATTCACAAAACAAACGATTCCACATGTTCCATTTAAATTCATTACCAAAGTTATTTCAACTTTAAACACTCTTTAAAAAGTACTTACAAACATAGATTATTTATCCGAAACTCAGTCGGAGTTGCCACCGAATTGTCAATATAAATAATTATTTTGTTGGCAACACCATCATAAGTTTGTGAGCGATTGCAAATGGTGGCAGAATGATTTAACTTGTAGATTAAACAACGTCTTGGCAGTTCGTTGGCTTTTAGAAGTCGGTTTTATAGGTATAGCAAATGCTTGTAGTTGATGCTCACATTTTCAAACGATTACACTTTAAGTTTAGTGTTATTTTTGTTACTGTGGTGAAGAAGAATACGGTAAGAAAACCAGTAGATATCTACCTAATATAATAACATGACTTTTTGGGCTTTTACTGACTTAAGTGATCTCAGTTTGACCTGTATGTTTGTATGAAATCATCATCATCCTCCGAGCCTTTTTCCCAACTATGTTGGGGTCGGCTTCCAATCTATCCGGATGTAGCTGAGTAGTACTAGTGTTCTACAAGGATTTATTTTTGTTTGTATGAAAGTAGAAATACATATTAACAAAATTATCACACGTTCGTATGAACCGATTTTGATGCAGTTCATAACAAAGTCAGTTTGTCAGACTAAGAAGGTTAAATTGCAGTCGGTTTTGTTAAAAAAAACATTTGCTTATTTAAGCTATGTTGTTATATTGACATGAAAATATTACTCACTAGACGTTTTCTCGCGGTTTCACTCGCGTCCTGTGAGAGCTGCTGCCCGCACCGGGATAAAATATATCCTATGTTACTCGCAGATAATATAGCTTTCTAATGGTGAAAGAATATTTAAAATCGGTCCAGAAGTTTTTGAGGTTATCCATTACAACCAAACAAATAAAGTTTTCCTCTTTATAATATTAATATAGACAACACATAAAACCTTTTTTTATATATAAAGTACTTTTTATCCCAGCAACATAAACACCAATTAAGTGTCACAGCTGACTGATGCATGGCTGGAAGCTGCGCTGTGCTTGACTGGATGTGACAACTGATCGCTTTTATGCTTACAATATCACGTTCAACTTTAACGGCTATTATTTTTGAAAAACGTAGCTTTTTATATGTGATTTTTGGTTTTTATTAATGGGTATTTTGGTTATTGTAAGGGGTGGTGATGTCAAATTTAGTTTTATTAGTGCCGAGCCAAAGTTTCGTAATTTCTGTGCACCTAAATATATTACTTTCTAAAAGTTTAGTTAAGCATACGTACAACTGTCATTATACCCTGAATTTAACTTGATGCAAATGACAGCTTATAAGTCTAACTTGAATGATTGTCCTCTTTGCTAATGTAGTTAGTAAAAAACATTATAGTATACGTACGCGAAAATTAATAAATATTTTACAATAATAATTACGTGTAATATTTTAACACATAGGCTTTTAATAATTCCAAGAATAATCCTGTATTTTCGCAATATATCTAAGTAGACATTATGTTTTGGAAAATTTTCATTAATGTTGCCATGTTTATTTAGGCTGAGGTTTCAAGCCATCTGAAGTTTTCAGAGAATTGCGCCCGAATCCGATGCTTTACAAGCAGTCTTCCAGGAAAGGATTTGATTATTTATTGTATAGCTAAAACATGTAAGCCATAATAATTAACGGGTTCTTAAGTGCCTTAAAAATTAAAAAAAAACCTTAGGTACTTTAAACTACCTTTTGCCAATTATTTATCTATCTCAGGAATCTAGATAGGTCAAAATCATCCGGGAAAAGGGAAAAACTATTCAAGGGAAAAAACGACTCTTATCCTTGTTTTCTCAAAACTGTGGTTGTTACTGATATCACGACAGTAAAAAATACGATTACATTACTACACAAGCGCGCCAAAAATCCTGAGCTTCAGATGAAAAAATAATTTGACAACAACTGTCAAATTGTTATAATACCGTTGCCATGGCAACAAGAAGTCGAAAGGTTTCCTATAAAATAATTGACTTAATTAACATCAAGCCTTTTCTATTTATGTTATACGAAATAAAACCGTCGTTAATCATAAATGAATGCCTTCTCCGATTAATTAGGCAGCCGGTACTAATTAATTATCTTCTACAAAGCGGCTGATATTAATGAGGCCTTATTGGGCCAAAGATTTTGTAATTAATTGTTTCTTGATCTTATGTCTATGTATATTTTAATCTTAGTAAAGAGTTTGACTGTTTTCAGTAAATATTAATTAGGAAATGAAGTGGATGATTGAATGTTACTAATTTATATTCTTAACCTGTTTTGTCTACATTATCCGTGCGTCGATTAACCTAACGCCTGGTTATTTGAACTGTTCAACTTTATACCTACACCCGTGTCCTCAATTTTTAGTTATTATTATTAGAAGTATAGTAATTGCCACAATCTGACAAAGGTTCCAAAACAGTTATCTTTCTACTGAGAATCTCTTTACCGTCGCTTAGGTAACAAATACCATGTAAGTCGAAAATTGGTCGTATGACATTTTATACTTCATTGAATAGATTTTGTAGGTGCGCATCGAATGATGGTAGATTTTTTTTAAATTGTCCAATCGCAACGCGTTATTGTTGTTATACATAGTTGTCGGAAGTAGTTCAAAGATAATAATCAGTTTTGTATCTCTCCTGGAATTTTGTCTAAAACTTGCGCGGTATTGTTACCTGAGCGACGTTATGACATTCTTATACCCCTTGAATAATCTTACTAAATCTTACCTTATCTCTTTCCTACCCAAACTGCACCTCACAAATTACAGTTAACAAGCAATCTCAGTTTTATAAACTCGTCAAGTTGTTTCAAATTACGTTGATGACTCCGCTACCGTAACGAGATCACCAACTCATTCTCACTTAATAATTACTTCGGGATTTATTTAGAACTCTTTTGAGCCCTTTTGGGTTCTTTCAGTGAGTGGGCTTAATGTACCTAAGTTCTATTTACTTTTTTGAAAAAGGATTAAATAAGAGATTTTAGGGGTAAGAGGCTTTGAACACTACAGGCTAAGCTATTGGCTGATAGTTTGTCCGATAGACGGTATATAGTTTATTTTGAAGGTGTCATTCAATCAAACTTTTTAGTCGGTCTGATATAGATTCAATTGTGTTCAATTTCGATAATATTTATATGCATGTTGGGTGATTAACATAACGAATTATTAACAACAACAATTACAATTAATTATTGTTTTACGCATTAATTAATTAATTTTCTCTTTATTTTTCAGGCTTTGTGAGAGTGGGATGCAGTAAACAGCAATAGTGCCGTCCCTTTTTTATATAGTGTTTTTATTTTATTTTAAAATTTTCCATCTATTTCCATTGTTACCCATTCGGAAAATGTCCACAAACATTTCAGTCCATTATTCTTTAAAACAAACACCAACTTTACCTGGAGCTTTAACAAAACTAATATAATGGAACTACCAAGCACTCGTACTAAGCACTTTTATTTAAATTCCCATTCAGTAGGCCGCCTACTGGGAAAACATGAAATATTTAACTTGTCGCTAACGAAGCTAGTTTGTCAAGAACTTATTTTGTGTTTAACTGGGCTGGTAACACGGTTTTTATTTTTTTGATAAATAGTTGTTTACATGCACGTTATGAAACACTAGCCTGCGATTTTGTCTGTGTTATTATTCTTGATTTGATTGACTGCCTATCAGCTGATCTCCTCAATCTAGTTACCTGGGCAACCCAATACCTGTTGGTAAGACTCGATGTCAGAATTTCTAGCGTCTGGCTACCCGTAACGATTACCAAAGATGTCATGAAACTTATCATGGCATAAATGGTCACCCATCCACAGACTGATTGCGCCAAGCGTTGCTTAACCTGATGATCAATCGACTGTTACAAAGGCTATCAACCATATTACATTTCACACAAATGAAAGCAATAACAATATCGTAACCCACAGCATTCGTTTCAATCATTTATTTTTTATGTAAAACCTCATTTTTATACGTTGTACCTATCATTCGTCGAAAATATCCATTTTATGTGCTTCGATTCCCGGAAACTTTCGCTTTTTATGTATCATTTTATGACAGCCATTTACATCTTTATTGTTATTTAAGTGAAGTTTTTTGTATTTACGATATTATTGTCTTTTTGTTAACATAGCGTTTCATGGTTTTATAGTTCTAATAAAAGTATTTTCAGGTACCAATTTAAGTAGGTATTTTCGTGAAGATTATTAAATCGTTAAAGAGCTGAAATTCTGAAGAGTGGACTTCTACATTAATGCAGTTTTATTGGTAAACGACGATCTCAATAGAAAACTTAATCTCAATGAGTACCCTGTGATAAACATACTTACATATATGATATCTCTTATAACATAAGGTGCAATTCTAATCCACGCGTCTGTCGCGTGCAAACGATGGTCGATGGTTATGCATCACTGGTTACAGAATGGGAATCGAATCGTCACCGTCTCGGTCATCGGCCGCAAGCGATAGACGCGCGGATCCGAATCCCACCTTAAAATTTCTGCCCACGCAAAAATATATAATATTGTATCATTAAAAAGATAGCCAAGTGCGAGACGGACTTGCGCACGAATTGTTCCGTATAATTTATCTTTATCGATACTTTCAAACAATAAAACACTTTAGTTATGAGGTAGAAGCCCCTTAGGATATTTCGTATATTCCAGCTTTGTTGTGGCAAAAAATTCCAACTGTATAACTACCGCGGTTATGCGATATGCACATATTGGTGACAGATGGAAAGCGAAGTCTTTGTAATAGGGTCCCGTTTACTGTTTAGGTACGGAACCCTAAAAAAACAAGACTTTGATGTATTCTTCAAATCTTTTCATCTCATTACAAGAACAAAGCAGTTTATTTTTAATTTTTTGTTCCGTATAAAACAAATGAACCATTCAATTTGTATGTATTTACCATCAGTTTGATGAAAAACGTTTATATTAGAATTGTAAATTACCACTGATAACTTTTTCCCAGTACCGGTAAATAAATGATAATGCTTTTTCCCATTGTAAACAATGAAATGGGAATTTAGTAAAAAAGAAACATGTTTTCGTGAATAATTTTCTGTTGTTTTTCTGAAATGTTTGAGGATTTAGGAGCGATTTATGGGCGTTCTAGGCTGAAAAAAAATGTTAAGATACAAGTTTAAGCTAGACAGACTTTATCTTTTTCTTAAGCCTCGGCTTAGTGAATAAAGTCGGTACAAATGTAAGCTTATTAAACTGTTTAGTAGATAAAATAAGTTTTATAAAAAGGTAAATTATTTGCACTATTATTTATTCTATTTCGAAAGATAAAATCAATTATTTGTGGTTTTCAGTCAATAATGACCTAGGTCATTTTGGGAATTTACTGCAATATAATGATTTATCATCTGCCTAGCTTTTCCCAATTATGTTGGGGTCGGCTTCCAGCTGAGCAGCGGTGTTTTAAAAGGAACCTGCTTGTCTGACCACCTAAACCCAGATACCAATAGGTAAGTCTGGTGTCAGACTTACTGGCTTCTGGGAACCAGTAACGACTGCCAAAGACATTCAAATGACAGCCAAAATCTTTTATATTAAGATAAACTAAACTCACAGAAGACAACACCCTCTACACCACTAATAAATGGCAGTCATAAAGACAACTAGCTGTAGATTCAGATGCAATTTATCAATGCAAACTTGGAAGTTCAAAATCCGTGTTTGCTGATATAAATGTTCCAATAGTTATGGTTCAGCGGTCTGTAGCACCTAGAATGTCTAGACAGGTTTATAGCTATACTTAGTACTGTCCAGCTTATAAATTGCTTTGTAAGTCTGCATGAGATATTGGGAAAACGTGTGAATACTTCTTGGTTGGTTTAAAAAAGTGTCTGGGAAGCATTTTTTGGTTTTGAAATCAGCATTTTAAAGAAAAAATTACAAGCGGAGGTGTCATAATTGACAGCAATTTTCTCCATACGATTGCATTTAATCATGTTAATTGCATATTTCAATCAAAATTTCAAATGGTTTGTCACCATTGTAAAAGCAGAACAGACAGAATAACTAACGAATCGCAATATTATTTACTACTAGCCGTATTCAAGTGGTTACGCCCGCGTACCGTGGAAACTAATGCCCGTACCGGAATAAAAATGTTACTCGGGAAAAATGTAGCTTTCAGACTGTGAAAGAATTTTTTAAAGGGGTTCAGTAGTTTCGGAGCGTTTTACGGTACAAACAAACAAAAATATTTTTCCTCTTTATTATACATATTAGTATAGATATTAGATAGTATAGATAATAATATAAAGCTGTGACCTAATTAAACACTGATCCTACCGATTGGAAAGCGGAGGGATTACGTAGGATATCAACGGACTATGTACAATGTGTATCTCCAACCACAGGACTCGACGGTCGGATGGGCTTAATAGGCGTTTAATCTAATCTTACGTAAGGGAAGGTCTAAACCTTCCTCGATCTGTGGTTTTCGATTTTAGGTGTTCTTCGTTATAAAGACTCTGTGTTAAATGTGTTTTTGTTTATAATTAATTGTGGAAAGAATTTAATTTTGTTTAAATGAATTCACCAGAAATCCCTGCTTGTATGCGAACCTAAATGTATATGAACATTGTCTATGTATGACTCGGCTAATCGGCCACTACAGAGCGTTCCAGAATTTACGCACACAAAGATACTTAATGTCTTTTTACATTTACCAACACAAGTATTGCTCACCCGGTTTTGTAAGATAAAACATTTATATCTAAGTACATTAATGGGTTTTTGCTGTGTTAAGAAAGTATTTCATAATTTCACTAAAATATGCCCAACTCCCTTTGATATAATAGGTATATGTTGTCCACGCGGTCGCAAGCGCGGCTACCGTACGCAGAAACGTGCCGAAATCGCTTTGTGGTTTGGGTGGGGTTTTAAAACTTCCACAAAGTCACCAGTAGCGGTCGTTCTTAAATTCCACGTCAGAGGCTGTCAGGTGGATTGGAAAAAACTCTGACCCTAGGCATGAAAAAAGACCCTTCAAAGTGAGATATTTCCCTAAAAATGAGTCTTCATATTTTTATACGTGACGCAAGGTTTTTTCCGGGCCCTAAATATTTCCTTCATTTTTCTAAGTCCCATGTGGTTGTATGGTTCTCATCTACAGAACCTATTTCAGTTATGAAGTCAATACATTGCCGGCACAGCTGGTCTGACTAAATTACGCTTCGTAGATTTATTGGTACTGTAGGACCTATTTTCAGTTGTTATTAATATTGTAAAATATACAAAAATACATGTTAAAGTTATCCCGTATTATTGTCCCGGGTCTATGCTATATACAGGGTTACTTGCAAGTAGTGCGTATCCTTTCATGAGGTGATAGTATATGTCAATACGGAGAGATTTGACCTTGGGATACTCTGAGAAAAAGTTGACCCCTTTCAAGATAATCGAATTTCAAGATCATTTCTTAAAAAGTCGTTTAGGTACACGTATATTTTTTTATTATTAGTCAAAAGTCTTGTTTTTCTGGATTTTTGTGTTTTGAATTTATTGTATGGAAGTATTTTGTCATAATCACCATATTTGTGTGTAAATGACAATAAATAGACTAAATAATAATATTTCCTACTGAAAACACGCGGAAAAACGAAAGATAAATGAATAACAGTTTGACCCATTAACTAAATATTAACAGAACAAAATGAGAGCACGTACACCAGGCATCACAAGTTTGTCTAACTAGTCCAAAACGTCAGTTGCAGTGAAGTTTAAAACTTTTGGGGGCCGCTGTTCAAACTAGAAATATTAGACGTGAGAACTTCAATTTATATTGTTTCACAAAACTCTTGTCTACCTATTAATAAACAAATTATGTATTTAAAATGTATATTGTAACTGAATACTTATAGTTCTTTAATCGATTGAATTCATTACCGATTTACACCCATGTGTCAGATTTTTTTTCACTTATGCAACTTTCAAAACTATGGAAAGGTTATTTTGTGTACTTGTGATAATTATAAAGATAGGTATATAGAAATATGAAACATGCTTTGTAACCCTAAACATTGTATTACGGCCCTCAGTGCGGATATATCTAGTGCTAGCCGGTTAAAGCTAGTTATCGTCGGTGACATACCACTTAACTTAGGTGGTATATAAGGAAGTACATAAGAAGATATGACACTCCGGTTAAGCAGTACACGGCCTCCTAGGCTGAACTGCGAGATGCAATACCAAAAAAAATAAAGATATGTGGGGAGTACCTATTAAGAAAAGCGCTTAAGGAGGTACATAAGGGAGTATTTAGGGAGGTACATAAGGAAGTACGTGAAGTATATAAAGAAGTTAGGATGCATATCGCCGGCTATATCTAGCTTTAACTAGATGTCCCAACACTTCAGTCTTGACATATGCATATTAACCGTTCTATAACACAAAAATAATGCAAACAACGAACAGTTATTTCTTGTTTGGGATTAAGTTTGTCACAACGAATATGGAGACCCTGCCAATATGGCGGGCTATTTGCCAAATGGCGGCAATTTGGCACAAATACGTGTTTTATAACTGTTGTATACGTAGCTTTAGATAAAACTGTTCATAATATACTTACTAAACGCAACTGCACCTGATTTTAAAAATGATGAATTGGTATAATACTTACTTTTGAATGACTTGCTGGATGTTGTAACGATCTGTAAAGAGAGAAAATAATATTATTTTCGTTTCACAAAAAGATAACTATTTTGGAATATATGTGAATTATCCTCCTTTATCGTATCGATCGATCTCAGTGGCGTGCACTTGGAGAGGCCTATGTCCAGCAGTGGACTGCGACAGGCTGATGATGATGATGATGATCCTCCTTTATATTATAAATGGGAAAGTTTGCGACCATGCATGGGTGTATAATTTGTTAATCGTTCACCCAAAAAATACTGGATGGATGTTGATGAAACGCGTCAGTAATATAGCTTATATATCAGAATAACACATAGGCTAGGCTTTTTATTAATGACCGTAGTTTTCACGGGACGCGGGTTGAACCGCGGGAAAACTACTGGTTACTTATAAATGAAAAACCTTTGCACTAAAACAAAAGGAGAACAATAATATATTCTGAAAACGATGTAAATATACATAGTTTATCCACTAAAGGGTTAAACTTCAGCAGTGCCAAACTTTTCAGACTGCATTTTACTAAACATATTATCTAAGGTCAGAGACCTTTAGTAAGGTCAATTCGTTCATCGACCATGAGAAAACAAGCCAAGTGTGAATTGCACTCGCATATAAAGGGTTCCGTATCATTATCAGGAGCAAAAAAATCACGTTTGCTGTATGGGAGCCTCCTAAGACATTTATTATGTTCTAGTTTTCAGTATTTGTTGTTATAGCGGCAACAGAATTATATATTTTCTTGGAGTCAACCTATAAAATATTGATAACACTTCATTTTCGAAAAGAGTGTCTATTAAGTTTCTTGTCGATTCTTCTCCATGAGACCCACTCCTTAAAACCGTGCCATTTATTAAGAGACATTTAGTGACATTTATTAAGCACCTGTTATAGGTCTATATGAAATAAAAATCTCGTTGACCTGTGAAAATGTTAAATGTCTAGCTTTCATGGTAGCTAAAATACAGCTTAGTTACAAACAGACAGCAAAGTCTAAGTAACAGAGTCCCTTTTACCCTTCAGTTACAGAACCCTGAAAAGTATCCAACCTTTTTTTTCTTCACAATCTCATAGAGTGTTCCATTTGCAAATATATTGGATGTGGCGACCACATCTAGTTGAAAAGTGACATTTATATGACGTTTCTATCCTATATGTCAAGTTCAATTTGTAGAATTGTAGGTGAAGAAGGGTTGCTTAAGGTAGTGTTACTTAGGATAATATTGAAATGTGTGATGTTGATCTACAATGACAATAGATTTAATGTAATTTCAAAAAGGATGTGGTTCTTCAGTGGGGAACTTAATTTGATCGGATCATTAAGTCGTTATATCAAAGCTGGATCATAGAAATAAAATGTGTAATGAATATTCAGAATATTTGAATTAACTAAATCAGTTTTTAGCAGCCAGAGTTATTCATCTCTTTTTCTGGGTAGTTTAAAAATATAGAATACTTACTATCTAGACTAATCTAGACTACTTACTATAGACTAAGATATAGTAGGGTGAAAGAGCAGGTGAAATTACGTGGAAAAGTAAGTCATCTTCTTCTTGCTTAGGCCAGAAAGGTCAGTAATCTCTGTCAGGCGTCATAAATGTCATTCACTCCCTACATATTCACGCAACTCTTACATAATTTACCACATTTTCAGTTAAGCTGTACAGAAAATAATCTCATCAAAACCTATACTCCATTTAAAATAACATTAGGAATTTTAGTAAACCTTTTTTACTGTTTGTTCAACCGATTTTGACTTCTATTGCATTAGTAGTATGATTAAGGCGGCTGCAGTAAATACTTGGTATTGTAACCACTATTTTGTTTTCAATTCCGTTCTTTTGTCTACGGAATAAAAGTCAAAATCGGTTGAACAAACAGTAAAAAAGGTTTACTTAAATTTCTAATGTTATTTGAAATGGAGTATAACTCCAATTAACTAAAGACATCATTAACCCTCTAAATACCTACTAATCTACATAATGCATCCTACCTACGTCATAAGGACCTATTCATAAGGACTGTCTTACATGATATGCAAGGATGCATGATACGCATGCAAGGCGAATCAGTCAGACGTATGTAATGATCATAATTATCCGAAGTACCTGGGTAGTGAATGCCTATAGTGGTTCTTGGAATATCTACGTTATGTACAGAAATTATAGTGCTATATGTGCTTGAAATTAAATTGGGAAGTAAGGAATGAACTTTTTAGTACTATAGCAGCTATTTCATACTAGCGGATTTTCGGATCGGTTTTACCGAGCGGTATTGCTCGGCTCGTAAGGGCGGTGTTGCGTGTATACGGGGACAGCAAATAAATGACAACTGGCGGTGCGATACAAAAGGTTGAAAATCATTTTTTCTATATTTTTAATTGCTAAATAAGCAGTCACATGTATTTTATAGTACCTATAAGTTTTTATTAAAAGAAAAATATTTAATCGAACAGTTTATGAACTACAGCAAAGCTTTTTTTTGGATTGCAAAATTGAAATATTAAGTTTTCAATAATAAAAGTGAAAAAAGACTGAAAAAGTTCTTTAGTTAGGTATATATATCTTTGTGAAATGACTAATGATCGCGATTACTGAGAAACGAAGATCATTAAAAACATTGTTATTTTATAGACTAGAATTCTAAGAAAAACGAATAACTTGTAACTACTTGTAAGCTTATTGTAATATTCACAGAAAATCTCTAAGCAACAATGAATTTAGATTCTGGAACCAATTAGAAAAAAACGTATTCAAATTATTTAAAATCTATAATATGGAATACAAGTAAGACCAACTGCCTAGGCGAATCATTTTAAAGTGTTCAAACAATCTGACCAGTTATTTTGCATTTGATGTACATATTTACCTATTAAAATAAGTAAATCAGCCAAAATTAGAATCTTTTATTTTTTATAGCAAGCAAACCTTTTTCTTATAACATCATAAGCAGACCACCCACACAAATTCTATTTTCGAATTCACAAAAACCCCAAAGTCTTTTTCCGTCAAGTACCTACTCAAAAAACAGCCAACATCACTTGAACGTAATGGCGTTCTATATTCAAAACTGAACCCCGAACAACCCAGAACAACCCAGAACTTTCCATTCACCCTAATTCCTCCCATTCTTTCGAACAATATCAATATTAGCAAAACAGCCATATTTCACCTTCGTACACACGCGCCATCAATTCATCTTATTTCCTAAAGCAAAAGTTTGCGCGCGAAACTTTTGACAGACCGCGTCAAAAACTTGCCTGATATCTGAATCGTAATCGGAATGGGGAATCGGTTGAATCGAGAATCGATTTGGTGCCGTCAGGTGGCTGTGACATTTGGGGGATCAAAGATCACGGAGTAAGGAAATATAGTGGAGATGTCATAAGAAAGGTAGGTCAGGCGCCTTCTTGTAGGTCAATGTAATCTAGGTGAGGCGTGATAAGTTTCTACAACTAACGATGCGTTCGGGTTCCTTGTCAAACGAAAACCAATGTATCAAAGTCTTCATTGATTGATAATTTTATTTTGAACATAATGCCCGGGTTATATAGGAGGCGAGTAAAGGTGAAGCTAGCAACGTTCCTCGTCCCTCGAACACCCGTATTTTGGCGCGCTACTTTCCTAGGAGATTTTGTGTTATGGCATCTCCGCTACTCATTTTGTTCTCCATGGGTAAGATAAAGTTGGGCTAAGTTTTTGTATGGCGGAACGGGGTGTAACAAGTTAAGCAGCTTAGCTACAGCTGTTTTCTTTAGGAGATGATTCGTTCAATTTGTTGAGCGTCAAATTTTGAGCATTTTAGATATTTGTTATCATTTTCATTGTTGTTTTTGAATGGTAACAGCTGGTGTAAGTTATTTTGGCTATTAATTTCAGTAAGTATAATTTTTAACCCCCGACGCAAAAACGACGGGGTGTTATAAGTTTGACGTGTCTGTGTGTGTGTGTGTGTGTGTGTGTGTGTATGTGGCATCGTAGCTCCCAAACGGATGATCCGATTGTAATGCGTTTTTTTTTGTTTAAAAGGTATGTCAGTCGGGAGTGTTCTTAGCTATGTTTGGTGGAAATCGGTTCAGGTCTTCAAGGTCATCAGCTCGTTTGCTAAATATGATAGGAATGTTACACGCTCAGTTTACTTGCAAGTATATGTGGGATCTGAAATTTGAAACACTAATGTATTTTGGAACCACTGAGCTGGTCTGCTGTTAGGGCACGAAGGTAGGAGACGTAACCCTGAACTGCCTTTTAGTAAACCCATCGAGTTTGGGCTCGTTGAATTTGTCTTGACGAGTTCTCTTCATGTTTCTGATTGACGAGAACCTGATGCTGGAAATGGGATGTGGCGGATGAAACCCTGGAATGCCGGAATGAAACGGATAAACCGATTTACATTTTTGCTGAAAATCTAGAATGTCCAAAGGTTAATCTTTACTGTTTCTCAATCTGTGCAATTCTCCCAGAGCCAGTTTGTTATGAGGATTGTTAAACAGCTTCCTTTGGCCGAGATCGCATATAGCGACCCCATCTTAAGATAAAATAAATTAAATGAAAGAAGGAAAAATTAAGGAGCTCCTTTAAAAAGCATGAAATAAAATTAAATTATAAATTTAAAAAAACCCCCGACCCAAAAAAAGTACGCAATAATTATGACAAAAGGTTAAAAACGCTAAACCCTATAAAAAGCAAAAAATAACTTCTAACACTACGTAAACTAAATTTTGACGTGTCGGGGGACCGCTTTTTACCTTCATAAATACTTACGTAAATCAAATGATACCTGCCTAATTACAACATTCGTTTAAAAAAAACACGTATTTAAAGTAATGAATTAGAGCGGTCCCCCGACACGACAAAATTTAGTTTACGTAGTGTTAGAAGTTATTTTTTGCTTTTTATAGGGTTTAGCGTTTTTATAATCTATACTGTCGATCTTGCGATCCATGTCTTATTTATTTTTGTATTTTTTTCTGTTTCCAATAGCGTAGCAGTGTAGTCTATAATGCCTACCTATACTGAAAAAAAGAGCTGTCAAATTCAACAGTTTTAATGTTTGACTTGCCGTTTTTCAGATATGTATTTCAATTTTCAAATAAAGAAATTAAGCGTAGCTTTTCTGTAGATGAAACTTTTTTTATACGTATTTCACCAAATAATTCAAAAAATGCCTTGGCAGTATGCTACATCTATAATATAAAAATGAATCGCAAAATGTGTTGGTAAGCGCATAACTCAACAACGCCTGGACCAATTTAGCTAATTCTTTTTTTGTTGTGTTTGTTATTGTCAGGAGAAGGTTCTTATGAAAAAAAAAATAGGGTAAAGTAGAGAAGTCAGTTGACGGGAGCGAAGCCGCGGGCAAAAGCTAGTACTATATAAATATAAGAAGTGTTTTCAAAACCATGGAGTCATATAACTCATAATATCACCATACCAATACCATAGGTTGACTGGAAAGAATGCCTGTGGTATTAAGTCCGTCCTTGTACATTATGTACATGTCTTGTGTTGCATAAAGTGTAAATAAAAATATACTGAGACAATACACGACCCTTCTTTGCAATAAAGGTCATTTTAGGATACTTCAAACAATTTATCCGGAATTCGAACTCAAAATTCAAGCTATCTATTTCCAAAGGTAATTGGCATACCTTTAATGATTGTTGCAGTTCAAAGGAGTTTCCTATCTTTGTTCATAAAGTACGTCTAAAGGATGAAAGTTTATTTGTTCAAATTGCAGAAGTTAGCGATTCTGTAAGTATTTCAATCGTTTGGACAAACGATGTTTTGTTTGTAGGCGATGTTTCTTTGCTGCCGATGCTGATGTATTTTATGGAGTTTTTGAAGAGCTGTTTTATTTGGAATAGTTGCAGGTGTTTCAGAGATCTTTATGTAGTAATGTAATTTTTTTTCTGACTTTTTTTTTGTTGTCTCTCAAGCATCGCTTGGATGTTAAGAGCCAGTAAATTAATTTGACAGTTCTTAAAGTTTCACATAGAATATTTTTTGTTTCAGATACTGGGCTCAATTTGAAACTCCTACCAAACGATGAAGATTGATAACCAAAAATTTGATGTTCACCCTCCACCATTTCTTTGAGTTTTGCCAAAGAAGAAGAAGTGGCTGTCTTCTCAAAAAGAAGAACGTTCACAATGTGACTGTTACGTTTAAGTTACCGACTCACTGTGGGTGTAAGATTTCAATCTGTAATCGAAAAACAACGGATGAATCGGTTATTATAATCCGCAGTTAACTACTATTTATCTCAAGCTTTAACCACAACATAGAGATAAACGTCTTTCAGTAGAATGCTCAAATAACGTTTAGCAAAGGCCCGAGTCGACCCGAGTGCACTATGTTACATACAACTGCCTGAGCATTGCAGTTGCCGCTTTGTACTGCGTCCATTGTCATGTCATGTGAACATCGCTTTATATCTTGTGAGATCCTTCGGACTGAGATGTTTTCATGCACTGATAAATACATTAATTTCTACTAATATTATAAAAATTGAAAGTTTATTTTTATTAGATTTTTTTATTTGTTTGAGCGCAGTTATCTCAGAAAGCACTGGCACGATTTAAAATAAAAAAATTGTGTAAGATAGCCCATTTATCGTGTGAAGCTATAATGTACTTCTGCCGGGGCTGCGGGTTGTTCGAAAGAGATACCGCGTCCTGCGTACATAAAAGGCCTACGACGGAACACAACAGTTTTTAGTCAGTAAGAGTCTAACACTCCCTCACCGCTGCTAACCCACAGCGGGAGGTCATTTGATGATTTTTGACGTCGTTAAAAAAAAGCTATAATGTACTTTCTATCCGGGTGGGCTAAACAGTTCTTGACTGACTTCCCAAAAAGGACCGAAGAAGGAAAGAAGAATAATTTCAACTTTTTATTTTCCTATCAACCAGGACTGCTATTGTTGGCAGAGATATTTTCATGCACTAAAAACTAGATCAATACGTACTAATATTATAAACCTGAAGAGTATGTTTGCCCACTAATCTATGAAACTTTTGATGTAGTAACTTTTAATTAATCTGTGCTTCTGGTCTGATTTGCACAAATTTGTATTAGTGTTAGACAGTTATAATTTATATGAAGCTTATGTCAAAATTATCTCTAGTCGCATTGTAATCCGCAGTAAGTGGGTATTGGCTACTTCTTATCTAAATATGTGAAGTAGTTGCCAAGGGCCGTGGGTAAAATTACTGAAATATGTAAATATAGTATATGTAAATATAGTAGTATGAATCAAAACGTAAAACATACAAACACTCTTGTGATTGTGAAACGCCCAATTTGTTATACGGAACACTAATTCACCAAATTATGTGAAGGTATTTTCCTGAAAACATGTAGGTAGATTACGTACCAACGTACCTACTTAAGTTATATCTCAAGTCTTAATACACAAGGTTATTAAACTAAACGGCAAAATTACTTTTCATATAAAAACACACGACATTCGCTATCATCTTTGAAGCACCCATTACACTTAAGTGCAAAAAATCCGGGCACATTTTGCTTATAATCAAAAACTCAATCTCAAATTAAAGGCTGTTCCCATTTCCTTTTAATTTATCGCTATATGGAAGCCGATTATATTTAAGACAGGAGGGTATATGTCAAAAAGTCATCTTGTCAAAATATTGGTTATTTCCTGTTGACTTGAGGGATGTTATCAAAAACAAAATCGAGGTTGTCAAAAGATTTCGTTTATGATGTTAATTATGAAAGTCTTATGTATGCAAATATATTTTATTTTATGTACGTAGATATACCTACATAATTATGTTAAGTTTCTTGTCTCGTTTTTAGTTAGGTAAGTAATTCTTTATAAGGAAAAGTTATTTAATCCCAGTATTAGACATGGCTTACGGGCAGTATATGGAAAGGCTATATTATTTTTAGGCTCCTTAACATCCCTTTCACACTAGTGGACTTTTGTTACTATTTCCAAATACCTATCCGCGCTTCATTACAATACGAACCGAGATTTGCTACGCGGAAAACCGAATCAAAAATCTGCTAGTGTGTAAACGCTCTAACAGTATCCACAGTTGCATATATCAGGTTGCCCGGGTAACTGTCGCTCCTTGTAAAGCAGTGGTACTCAGCTGAATCCGGTTAGACTGGAAGCCGACCCCAACATAGTTGGGAAAAGGCTGATGATGAGTATCCATAGTTATATTCAGTACAAAAACACAAAAACTAAGCCACCATTATAATTTTACACTCGTACCTGCACAAAACATTATAATACCCTTATAAAACTAGATACTCGTACATTACTGAGATTAAAACTTCAATACAACAACTGTACTAACAAATGGAAACTGTGTCCAAATGGAAAAACACGTGTTCATATTACTCCTGTATCTACGTAAATGCACTGAAAGTTTTCATTAATTTTCTATTGCTAGCTGGTTCATCACGGATTTCTTGTGTCTGGTAGGAATTACTTTACGTACCATTTTAGGTAACTGATAATGTTCCAAAGGTAATAATTTGATTAAGTTTCAAAAACTGTGCGCAAGCAAAGTTATATGTCTTTGATTTTTTTCTTTGATCTAGAAGGAACAAGTCCCGGCACCTGGATAAAAAGTAGACTATTATTTTTATCTGGATTATTTCTTCAAGAAACCATATAGGACCGCGCTTTGTATGTCATTCTTTAGCGTGAACGCGTAATTAAAATAATGATTATTCTATAAACAGACATTAAAGCACTTTGCAGAGAAAATCGCTTTTCTTCCATTTTCTAACAACTAGAGCTCTTGATTCCAGTCCAAAAATATGACTAAAACATCTGGCATTTACAGAAAAAAAACATCTGTTTTCTTTTAAAATTTTCGCGAAAAAAATGGGCACAAGGAATTATTAAAGAGCCAAAAGAAAATTCTCTTTAATTAAAATAATGGAATTCTTAATATTCCATCTACGTATCTGTTTGGTTTCTTTGCGATTTCTAGACGAAATGACGTTTTTATTTTCTTTTTTCCTTAATTTATTAAAAGTATAAGTATTCTTGCTTGGTGATATTTTAGCTTTTTATTATCATTATGGACTCTACAAGGCTTTTTAGTGATGATTTTTCTTTTGTCGTATTTTTAAGGTGTTGAATTTGCATGAAAAAATAATCTTTGTAAAGATAAATCTTTGACTGCCATAATGGTCCTCGTATATAAATTTATATATTTTGATGTTTCGTTGTTTGCATAATTTTGGAGTAGGCATATTCATACATGAACAAAATCATAATCCAGTGAATTGTACTATATTTCCATTTATTTTATAAGAGGATATCACAAAGCTCTATGTTTAGGATTGTATGGATTTGTTAAAAATAAATAAATAAGCCTAACTTTCAATAAAACGGTTCGTTTCACCGATTTCAATGTACATTGGTTATCCATTTACTAATCTAAACGGAATTTAAATTAAAATATATATTTTTATTACTCAATATGACACAACATGAGGTTTTACTAGTGTAAAACCTCATGATTTTACAAGCACTAGTGTGCTTGTAAGTACATTAAAAATATGTTTATATTTTGAGCAAAAAATATTATATACATTTGTATCTTTATAATTACAAATCACTCAATGACCACTGATACCAAAACAGTAGTTTTTAGGATCAATTCTGCTAATTACAATTATAAAACGAGACCTAAACATTGAATTATTTTGAATAATAGAATAACGATAAACGATAAACTTAGTTAGAAATCAACAGTTTTGCTGTGTTCCTACAATTATATATTTTGTTTTAATACTCATCTTTTAATAAATTATATGCATGAACATTACAAAACCATATTTTAGAACAAGGACCAACTAAATCCGCTTTCTACAAGCTTCGATAACCTTTATTTTCCAAAGAATAAAAATAAATCAGACGCTTCAAATCTTTCAAAGACTTTGATAAATCTCGAAGGACGACCAAGTCTCAATCTTTCGAACATCCGTGGAAAATAAAATAACTAACGGAGGTGGCATTACAGAAAATGTCCTAAAAAAATAGTAATCGTTTTAAAAACTTAAAAACACGCTTGTCATGTATTGTCATCAGAACTCAGAGCTTGTACAAAATTCCATCCTAAAAGACCGGGAAGTGGGTAAAATTAAGATCCCAAGATTTTCTTACATACATAGTTACAAGTGAAGCTAATATAAGCGTGTTAATAAAAGAAGCCACAAAGCGGGTGGGCGGGGGACGAAGAACGTTACTGTCTTCGCCCTAATACGCTCTCTTTGGACCCGACCAATTTTTTGTAATACCAAAAATCATTGACAGATGTCTCAAGGCACCTGAACGCCTCGTTAGTTCACTCGTAACTGATCGTTTTGGCAATTCCCACCGTACGAATTTGACCTCAAAAAAGGTGCCTGATCTAGGCCTGCCGGGGCTGCGGGTTGTTCGAAAGAGATACCGTGGCCCTTGTACATAAAACGCCTATGACGGAACACGACGGTTTTTAGTCAGTAAGAGTCTGACACTTCCTCACCGCTGCTAACCCACAGCGGTCATTTGATGATTTTTGACGTCCTTAAAAAAAAAGGTGCCTGATCTACCCGCATTATGGCATGACCGCTCTTTCCTAACTCCGTGGGAAGATCCCTCTTGTTTTTTCCTTATAACTTCGCAAGCACCAATAAACTTGGGATCGGGACGACACCTGTTTAAATTAGAACTCAGAACTGGATATTCAAATGAAAAAGTGCTGGAAAAATGCTTTTTAATTAAGTTGTTGAAGTTTTGAAGGGATTTTGGTAGTACCTAGATAAGTTGTGAAAAAGTGAGGGTTTGTCTTTATTAAGTAGGTCATGGTATCTGAGCAGGTTTTCATTTGATTCTTTGACAGTCGTAACGGGTAGTCAGAAGCCAGTAAGTCTGGCAACCCGTCTTACTAAGGGGTATTGGGTTGTCCGGTAAGTCTGATAACCAGACATGCCAAGGGGTATTGGGTTACTCGGGTAACTGGGTTAAGGAGGGCAGATAGGCAGTCGCTTCTGGAATCCAATGAATAGGACCTCAGAAATTATACACGGGTGCTTTGCACCAAAACTTACTTGGGTAAGATCAAAGACTATAAAACCACTTGACTGCGCATACAGTGCCCCGACGCTCGCCAAAAGTTAGCGATTTTGCGCGTACTATAAGGCTACGATCAGTACGATCCTTTAGTAGCGACCAAGTCTATGACCTGCGAACACGCTAAATTATTGAGGATTTTATTTAGTAAAAAACAAAAAAAATGCCTACATGCGCGATGAAATGGTGCGGGAAACAATCCAGGACATCTAGTTACAAAAAGGATGGCATCGGCAAGTATCAATACCAAAATTTGGCTTTGATTTAATTGTATTACGAAATACCACAGGGGTCTATTTAAATTGGTGGTTGGTGAACCGCGCTCACGCTCGTTGATGTCTTTTGGAAAAGTCCCTTTCTTTCATTAAGAAATTCTAATACGTCCATCTCTTTCTTGCCCTTTGTATTCTTATCGATGAAATTTGGGCTGTTACCTTTAAGGATGAAGTGGATATCGATAATAGTAAAATTTACATTGATTAAAAATGTTTTATTTTGGCTAATGAGTTAATTAACTGACCATAGACATTTTAGATTTTTTAAGATTCCAGAAATATGGAAAATTGGTCCCCAAAAATAACAAAGTGCTGTTTGGTCGAGGCACTTCACTCTCAATTGTTTTGAATATTTAAAACAATGCCGACGTTTATTTAGTTCAGCGATTCCAACAATCCAAAATGTATTCCAAAATTATGAGGTTTATAAAAACCAAGATAGGCAAAAACATTTATTAATTTAGTATAACATTTTAAGAATCAATAATTTTCTTGTACGGAGGTCTTTTTTGTAATAGACTGATTTTTATTAATTATTCTTATACGATTTTTATTGAGTATTTATTACTACGATGAAATACATTTTATCGATATTTTTTAATTGAAAGAGAGCAATCCCTTGCTGAGCGTACTCATGCAACTCGACCTTGAACTGACCAATAGTAGCCGCGGATTATGTCGCGTCCCCCCGCCCGCAGCGGTGAGTCGTGTTCTTAGAAGAAATTGGCGAGTGCGCTCTCTAGTGGTTATTTACTTTATGGGTAAGATAGATTTAATGTATCTAAAAGATCTCCTAAATGTCCGGTACCACAGCTTCCATGGGGTGCCTCCGTATTTGCGGGGACTTTTGGCGGACTACCTGAGGGACCGCACTGTCCTCCTTGTGGACAAGACGGGACAGCTCCGACGTTACGGCGTCGAGTCCGGTGTCCCACAGGGCTCTGTTCTGGGACCACTCCTGTGGAACATCGGATTCGACTGGCTCTTGCGGGAAAACCTCCCCCGTGGCACGTCTGTCATCTGCTATGCAGACGACACCCTTCTGACTGCCCGGGGGAGAAATTTTGCAGAGGCGGCCAGCTTGGCCTCGGCGGGCGGTTCACTAGTGGTGGACAGAATCTCCCGCTTAGGGCTGACGGTGGCGCTGCAAAAGACCGAAGCCGTGTTTTTCCACGGGCCTCGCCAACACCAACCATTTAGCATTTACCTGACCATTTAGCATTAAAGATAGCGCGAATACATTTCTTCTGTGCAATAAAAACACGCATAAGATCTGCTGTATACCCCCATATCACTATGCCATATCGTATAATGGAGCACACGTAGGCATGGTACACCATTAAAGATGTGTGTTTCGAAGAAGAATCTTTGATTCTTTTTACAGCAAAAACAGATTTATTAATTTTTTTACAGATGTTATCGATATGATCTTTCCATATAAGGTGTTCGTCTACTGTAATCCCAAGAAACTTAATGTTTTTACCTGTTCGATGGGTGTATTATTACAAGTGATGTCTAATTGTTTCGATTTGCTTTTATGTGACCTAAAATTAATTATTTTCGTTTTATCTAAGTTTATTTTTAATGCATTTATATCGAGCCATTCAGTAATCTCTTTTAGTAGTTTATGTATTTCCTCTTTATAGTTTTTTTCATTATCACACCGTATAATTACTGAGGTATCATCCGCAAATAAAACACATTCGTGGTTGTAGACCACCTGGGGAAAATCATTAACGTAGATGAGGAATAATAAAGGACCTAAAATGCTTCCTTGTGGTACTCCAAAATGGTTAAATCTGGGATTGGAATCGAAATTTTCGAGAGTATTGGTTTTGCTATTAAATTTAGTTACACGAGTTATTTGTGTTCTGCCAGTTAGGTACGATTTAAACCAATCTAACGCTATACCTCTCACACCATATTTTTCTAATTTGTTTATGAGTCTAGTATGATCAACAACATCAAATGCCTTACTTAAGTCTAGAAAGAGAACGCTAGGAGAAATTTTATGATTTATGCTGTTTATTATTGAATTTATCAGATTAAATGTTGCCAACTGGGTAGATTTACCTTTTCTGAACCCAAATTGTTCTTTGGCAAGTACATCGGTCTTATTTAGAAAATTTAATAGCCTCTTATAAATGATTTTTTCGAAAATTTTTGACAAAATAGGGATTAGGGCGATAGGTCGGTAGTTATTTTTATCTGTTTTTGCATTTTTCTTATGCAGAGGTTTAATTATGGAAAGCTTAAGTTTTTCCGGAAAACAACCCTGTTCTAATGATAGGTTAATAATATGAGATAAAGGATGTGCTATGAAGTGTGATATTAGTTTAATAAGCTCTGTAGTAATATTGTCGTAACCTGAAGATTTTGTATTTTTCAAAGATTTCATTGTACTGTTAATTTCTATGGCATTAGTTGGTTCAAGAAAAATGCTTCGATCATTAGTGTTAATATTCTGCGTATCATTATGTTTCGAGGTAATATTATTTTCAACAGTGTCTATAAAGAAATTATTAAATATGTTAGCAATATCCGAGCCAGACGTACTTAGAATATTATTGTCGTCAGTAAGCCCTTCTAATATCTGGGCATAGTCCTCGACAGCAGGTGGCACTTCAGCGCCCACTTCAGCGGGTTGTCGACGCGCTTAATGAAGACCGCGGGCGCCCTCTCATGGCTCCTCCCGAACATCGGGAGGCCCGGCGACCAATGCCGTCGTCTATACGCCGGCATACTCAAGAGTATGGCCTTGTTCGGGGCCCCAATCTGGGCAGACTCACTGTGCAGACGGAGAAACGCCGCTGCCATCCGAAGGCCACAGAGGGTCATTGCGCAGCGGGTGGCGAGGGCGTACCGTACAGTGAGCTTTGCGGCGGCGTGCGTTCTGGCGGGAACCCCTCCTTGGGAGCTCGAGGCTTGGATGCTCGCCAGAGTGTACGACTGGAAGGCGGCACAGAGGGCTCTAGACCGGCACCCGGACCCAATAGAACGGGAAGAAGTTCGGGAGGAAGCGAGGGAGGTAATAACTGGGCACTGGGCCGAGGACCTTGCCTCGGCAACGTTCGGTCGCCGGACGTTGGATGCCATCGGGCCTGTCCTGAACGGATGGCTCGATCGGCGGCACGGGTGCCTCTCGATGCGTCTGGTGCAGGTGCTGTCCGGGCATGGCTGCTTCGGATCGTACCTGCACCGGATTGGGAGGGAGGAGACTCCACAGTGCCACCACTGTGCAGCCGAGGTGGATACGGCAGAGCACACACTCGAGGTGTGCCCATCGTGGACTGAACCCCGCCGCACCCTGGTGGCAGTAGTCGGGGACGACCTCTCGCTCCCCAGCGTGATTGCTGCCATGCTGCGAAGTGAGGAGGCATGGGAAGCGGTGGCCTCCTTCTGTGAGGACGTCATGTCACAGAAGGAGTCGGCGGAGCGCGTGCGGGAGAGCGACCCACTCGCGGCGCCGCACCGCAGACGAAGAAGGGGTGGAAGACGGCGAACACAACGCCCGTCCCCATCCGCCCCGGGGGGTGATCAGCGGGCGACAGGCACGGGGGTGCCACCGCCTGCACCACAAGGACCGCCCCTTGTGCTCCGGCCATCATAGGGACCCCTCCCCACTGGGGGGAGGCATGAGGGGCCTGCCGTAAGGCAGGCAATCGCCGGTGGGGGACTGGATGCCATAGATTCCCAGACCCCCTCCACTCAGGCGAGGTCGGAGTGCCGCTGGGCCTTTTTAGTGGGTATACCGGGAACGTCTTTACCGGGCAGTCCCACATACCCCTCTCCCGTCCCCCGACGGGAAGGGGATGCGTAATAGCATTTTTAGCCCAGCGACAACAAAAAAAAAGGCTATAGCTTTTTAGGTGTGCAATCGTGGGTCATATCGCAAAATAACTTAGTTTTATATAAAATATAATTTGTATTTCTAAAATCTAACAGCATATTCTCGAAAAACTAATAAAAATAGCTTGGTACAGCAAAAATTGTGCCATAAAACCTTCGCGTCTACTGTTGAAGCAATAAAAATAGCTCCCCGAGCCACTGTGATGTGGACAAAGTCGTAAAAATAAGATTTTTTTTTAGGAGAATACTCTTCCTGAATTTATTGTTGTAGAAATCTGATGGGTGATGTGTGTGCTTATCACTATTATTTTATGTAATTTATTATATAAAATATTTGGTTACGCACAATAATTGCAATATTACAAAGTTAAAAATTGAAAGTTTTGCTGTAATAACACCTACTAAATGAAAAATCTTCATTGCCTTTTAACTTGAAGTGTATTGGGCGTTGGGCTCGATGGCAGAACTGACAGTTTTTAGTAGAGTGGTAAATGTAGTTTGGAAGAGTTAGAACGAGATGTAATCTATATCTACACATAACATGATAATGATGAACAGTTTGTTTGTTTGCTTGAATTGAATGCTGCTGATTTGAAAAAAACCTTTCAGTTTTAGATAGCACATTTTATCGAGGAAGGCTATTAGCGTGAAGAAGCGTAGTGTTTTCTCATTCCTTCTCTGGTGTTGTATGAGAACAGACCTGTGCCCTACCTATACTTGTCGAAGTTGATAAAAATAATGAACCTCTATAACCATCAGCACAAATTATCGAAAAACCACATCAATATAAACTACAAAATATTATCAGCAAGCTAATACAATAAATTCGACAACATTGCAATTGGAAGCGACTTCAATAACCTGGCTTCGAGCCAACTGGCCTCAATTAAGATTTTTCGAGCAAAAAGCGACAATTTTAATCGACAGCGCTCGCTCCGCTTTTGTCTGGGCGCTGTTATTAGCTGTGTGATGGGGGAATTGGGGGTATGGGGGCTTTATTATACTTTCGAGTAGTTTTGTAGTCTGTGGTGTATCTTTGTTGGTTTTGTGAGTAGTGCTGACTTATCACGACTTGTAAAAAAGTTTTGAAATAGCATAGTTGCCCCCGCCAGCGGTTTCATAGAGATTACCGCCGACTAAACCCGTAGACTAAAAAGTCGGCCGACATTTGACCACAATATAATCGTGAATTCTATCAAGGTTGTTATTAGTCGGTCTGATACCAGATAGTTCTTATGGACTACCATTCAATTCTATACTGATTTATAAGCCCTAACACACTATCGGCCGACCAAAAGTTTGCCGAGTGCGGTAGCTATAGCACTCCTGAAATAAGCGCGTTCAAGCAAACAGACAAACTTTTCAGCTTTATAATCTAAATATATAAAACTCAAAGGTGACTGACTGACTGACTGACTGACATAGTGATCTATCAACGCACAGCTGAAACCACTGGACGGATCGGGCTGAAATTTGGCATGCAGGTAGATGTTATGACGTAGGCATCCGCTAAGAAAGGATTTTGATCAATTCTACCCCCAAGGGGATAAAATAGGGGATGAAAGTTTGTATGAAACTTTGTCAATTTTAAACCGATCGGACTGAGACTTTGCATGCATAAAGCTACTATGGCGTAGGCAACTCTTAAGAAAGGATTTTGATAAATTCCATCCCTAAGGGGATAAAATAGGGGATGAAAGTTTGTATACATCTTCTTAGATTTGTACACGCTAATCTTCCGAACTACTGAACGGATTTCAATGATTTTTCTTTGTTGTATCAGTATTAAGCCTGGTCAACATATAGGCTATAATTTATCTTCGAAACTTGAAGACCTGATGCAGAACTCCAACAGACCAACAAAACTATAAGAGATACAAAAATGGTGCCATGTCAAAAATTGTTTCATGTGATGAGCATTTTCAGCTGAGATAATAAATTTTAAGATCTGGAACACCTGATGTGGAACCCCAAGAGCCCAGCTTCTCTATACCATATACAGGTATGACGTTTTAGCAAAAGTTGTTCAATTTGATAAGCACTTTCTATTGACTTACACAAATTGAAGATCTAAAACACCTGATGTGGAACTCCAGGGGCCCAGCTAGACTATAGCATATAGAGGTATGACGTTTTAGAAAAAGTTGTTCAATCTGATAAGCACTCTCTGTTGACTTATAAAAATTGAACCACACCTACACCTGATGTGGAACTCCAGGAGCCCAGCTAGAACCATGACGGGGGTAGGTCTCACGCCTCTGGTTTGGCTTGGCCGTCCAGAGTGGAGTCGCTAGAGCAGGATTAGTAGCCCTGCTCGGAGGGTAGGTGCCTCATGGTAAGCACAGGGAGCGCGTAATCTGCATTCAAAGTCCACCGAGGTATCCTCACCCTTCAGCTCATACTTGAGAGATTGGTTCTCTACCCACTAAACCACTACGACTTCCACTAAGTCACCACGACTTTGTCATCTATTTAATGTTTTTTTACGTAATAATACTTGTGTAATATTTTTGCCACACACAAATGCGGACTAATTAGAATCACTACTTTTATCCCTATGGTCACGTCTATTGCGGTTCAGTTCTCAGCGTTTTGTTTAATCTGCTGTGCTTTTGCTGTTAAAGTACAAAAATTAAGTATATAGAACGTTTCTCTTCGGTCCCTTAAAATTCAATATCAGACTATTCAGATCTTTGATTTTGCTGACCCCGTAGTCGCTGGCATAAGGGACAGGATCCGCGTACGAAGTCGCGGGCAGAAGCTAGTATTAACTATACCTAGATGACGGTCTAGTGACCAAACCAAAATAGCAAAACAGACAAAAGTTTCCACCCATATGGGTTATCCGTACCACCAATAGACACGTTGTATCAGCATGTCAGCACTCATTGGGTTTCCATTCAATTTGTCCCGACGCCAGTCTGTGTCTACTTTTATTAATAAAAACGTCACTGACTATTTATTGGTCATAATATGTACTAACTAGTGACATGCCCCGGGTTCACTCGGATACGCGGATAATCGATACTTCTTGGCACTGGAAGTAGTTTTTATACGACTAGGTGAAACCGCGGGGAACAGCTAGTAATTTAATACAAAAAGCTGGGTATGGTAGTGGCTGGAAAGCCGCATAAAAATCCGGTCAGTCGTTTTTGAGGAAATCGAAATCAGACTGACAGTTTGGTTTGACTGATTGAACAATAATCTCCCACACAGCGAGACAGATGGGAAAAGCTTTAGAACTTCTGTTTGTTAAAAAATACGTCTTATCGTAGTATCTTATCTAAATATTCTGTTTCCACCTTGCATTCATTTTCTCCCATTTTCATCCTTATTTTCCAAAACTCCACAAAGTCTAGATTTTTCGCAAACAAGGAAAGACATACAAATCTATCTAGGTTTGTAATGCATACCAAATTCCAGCTATTTGCGACTCGCAGATAGTTCTACTGAGTGTCACGCAAAAAACTCTTCTACCAGTGGAAAAGCGATTTACTAGAAAATGGGATTTTTGCTTGTCTGTTCGTTTGAAAGTACTCGTAATGTCTTTTTTTTCAGAAAGCAATCTGCTGTAATTAAATCTCTATCTAACAGTTTTTTGTTTTAATAACTTTGAAGGAGAATGCACAATTTAACTACAACGAATCGTGTACTTGCCGACCATTGGTCAAATCAGTGATTTGACAATACTGAATTTTGGTTATCGTTAAAGTTAAATGTTGCTTTCCAGTATATGGTTTGGCTTAATGCGTTTTAGTTTGAGATTCCGAGTCACGGATCAACTCACCATACCAAGATGGTCACCCATCTACAAACCGACTGCGTTAAGCGTCCCCTTACCTTATGTTCAATCGAATCGTGTATGTATAACTTAGCCACGAGCTCCCCAGCTTCAAATATACGGTGAAAAATAAACACCTTTCCGAGCCATAACTCGTTACAAAAATGTAAGCTCAATATCACATTTGAGTCATAAAATTCTCTTTATTGGCGCTTTTGACGGGTAAAGCCGGAATACCAGTATTTTTACCGCGTATTGAAGGCTGTAGAATAAATACGTAGAATGTGATATTGGTCTTTTATTGTAGAAAAGTATCTGTATTAAAATATATAATATTGTCGAGTTGAAGACTTTCTTTATTTGGAGGTGCTAATCTTAGAAACTACCGGTCTGATTTGAAAAATATTTCTATATCTAAGAATCATACAAGGATATCGTGCATGTACATTTACAAACACACTCACACACACAAGTATGGCTCACCGCTCAAGTAAAATATAACATCTATACGACTACCTATAAAATTATACCCTTCGCCCGCGACTGTGACCAAGAGTGGACGTGTGCATAAATTTTATAAAATATATTAAATTACCACCCCTGCCGGCTAAGGGACTGTCGCCTATCTGTTAACGCTGTTAACGAACAATTTCGTACTCGCGACGTGCTGACGTCAGGCTCCACAAGCGTGCTAACCGTGCGCCCGCTGCCACCGCTTCACCCCCGTGAGAAGAGGACAATCTCCATAATTGCCATCCCGCTCGCACAGAGACTGTGCGTTCCGTGACTCACCAACAGCGGTCGGCGCGAACGCCGGCGACTGGACGTCATCGCAGCAAGTGATTAGAAGGTAGAACATATTATTTGCGTAAACATAAATAAACATTAGCATGATAAAGCGTACGCCACCCCAATCTCCGGCCATCTCCGTTGCTAGCGATTCGGAGTTACTTCAAGTAAGAAATCCAACTGTTTCACTTACCGGTTCTACGCCGAATCTTAACAGTGGAGATACAAATGTTACTACTCGCAATAAACGCAAACGCGAAGATGAAATGGCCGCATTTATGCAGGAAATACGAGACTTACTACACTCGGCTACCACCGAGTCTAAGAATAAATTCAAATCTCTACAGGAATCCATGAATGAAATTATATTACAAAACTCTGAATTAAGAAAATCTTTAGCCTTCGTCACCAAACAATATGATGATATAATATTAAAAATAGATGAAATCAATAAAGAACGGAAAACCGATCAGGCCCACATTAATCACCTGGAAAATAAAGTTGAGCATTTGGAACGCATATTATGTTTGACAAAAATTGAAATTAGAAACATACCGAAGAAGGAAGGTGAAAACAAAGAAGATCTACACAGAATTATTTCGGATACCGCTAAAGTATTGGACGCACCTGTCGTTAGACACGATATCAAGGATATATATCGCATTCATAAAAAAAGCGGTGGATCATCTGTTATAGTTGATTTTGTTTCGGTAACCACAAAGGAAAATTTACTACACAAACTTCGTGCTTTCAATCGCAAAAACGCCCAGGCGAAGCTAAACACATCACATGTAAATATACCAGGTGCATTACAACCAATTTTCATATCAGAGAGCCTGACTATGAAGGCGCAAAGATTATTCTATCTGGCAAGGAAATTTGCGAATGAAAATGGTTACAAGTACTGCTGGACTTCTCTCGGAAAAGTATTCATTCGGCAAAGGAAGGAGATCAATATATACTTATCAAAAGCGAAGCTGATCTTAAAACAAATTATCTCAATGACTATTTAGTTCTTACTGTTTGTTCGACCCCTACTCTGTTTACGCAACGCTTGCTATTTTGATATCAATGTTCTTCTTTCGATGTAAAACACATATACACAACCAACCAAAAACACTACACATAATACAAAACAAAACCTATATCACCTACACCTATAATAACACAAAATGTTCTCGAGTACATAACATTCGTAACCCAGTTTTATTCTCCGTGAGTTTTAATACGATAGTAATTACACCCAACAAAATGCAACAAAAAAATAATAATTACTCCAATGGCTACAACTAATAGTGATTTTTTAACACTGATAGATAATTTTGCAGTAGCATCTTCTTATCACTGCGACACCGACGCCTGTAACGAAATAATTAAAACCAATAACACCTCGCTTAAAATTATTACACAAAATATTCGTAGCATCTATAAAAATTTCGATGGTTTCCAGGCTCAATTGGCTAGACTATCATGTGAAATTGACATCATGGTTCTAACAGAATGTTGGCTGAATGCTGATAAACCGATACCAACTATACCAAACTATACAACTTACTGTAGTAAAAAATGTCTCAATCAAAATGACGGCATCACAATATTTATCAAGAACCATCTTCATTGTGTAGTTGAAGAACCAGACCCCATTGGAGCAAACTTTCTCTTACTAAATATTGATCCTGACATTTGTATCTTAGCTTCATACAGATCTCCTTCAGTTTATTGTATAGATAGCTTCCTTAATTCCCTGGAAAACATTATTAGAAAAATAAGAGTGAGCAATATAATACTAATAGGAGATATCAATATTGATATAAAACCCGGCAGCACAGATAGGAACAGTCTGTCCTATCTAAACTTAACTGCGGAAATTGGCCTCTTACCGGGGCATACCTTCCCTACTAGACTGCACAATTGCCTTGATCACGTAATGATAAGTACCACTACCACAACAACGGTCATAGTTATGGATTCCACAGTTAGCGACCATGCTTCCGTACTGCTATGTCTAGAGAACACCCCCTCAAAAAATAAAAACTGTAAACACAATATCAAAATAAACTATGAGAGCGCTATCGAACAATTAAAAAAAACAGATTTCTCTTTTATTTCGAAAAATTGTCATGCAAATGAAGCTGCTACAAAATTTGTCACATGCCTCATGTCGGTAGTATCCCAAAACTCGACACTAAGAAAAGTTCCCAACCGAAAAGTAGTTCTTAAGCCTTGGATCACACCTGGCCTTTTACGGTGTATTCGACATAGGGACAATCTCCACCGAAAAACCCTAGCCGACCCCAAAAACGGAATTATCGAGCTATCATACAAAAGATATCGGAATCACTGTAATCTCCTGTTAAGGAATTTAAGAAATGCCCACGAAAGTCCTGCATTAAAGTCCTCAAAGAGCAATAAAGAAACATGGGGTATCATAAAAAACATCACCAAACAAGAAGGAAAAAAGTTCACAGCTAATAAACTTCTAGCAGCCACTGACGGTGAGGATGCGCCCAACTCCATCGAGCACATAAACCAGTACTTTTCGAGTATCGGGAAGCAACTGGCTGAAAAAATTGTAAGGAACCAAACTCCTGCTCTGGCCCCATACCCTATACAAACACTCTCTGCGCGAGACTCTATGGTTCTACTGTCTCCGGACGAGGCTGAAGTAGAAGCAGTCATTAACAACCTCAAAAATGACTGTGCCACTGGATGGGACTCTATTCCGGTTAAATTGCTAAAGTTGGGTAAAGGTTTACTGGTCCCACCTATTACTAAACTTATTAATGCCTGCTTTGAACAAGGCGTTTATCCTCAAATACTGAAAAAATCTTTAATAACACCTATTCACAAGGGTGGAAGCGAGGACGATGTCAGAAATTACAGACCTATTTCAGTCCTGCCAGCATTGTCCAAAATATTGGAAAAATTGCTGAACCGCAGACTAATGAAATACCTGGAGCATAACAAAATAATATCTGAGACACAATTTGGCTTTAGGCCCAGGAAAAGCACCACCGATGCAGTCAACCAATTAGCTGACTATGTAACTGGAAAACTGGATGAAAAGCAAAAGTGCCTTGGTGTGTTCCTGGACCTCGCCAAGGCGTTTGACACCGTCTGTGTTCCCACTCTTGTGACTAAGCTAGAACATGCTGGAATCAGGGTAAAGCTCTAAGCATGTTTTCAGACTTTCTCAGTAACCGGACACAAAAGTAAAGATTGGTGAAGTTATTAGCAAGGAGACCGGAATTGAATACGGCGTGCCCCAGGGAAGCTGCTTATCCCCCAGTCTATTCTTAATTTACGTGAATGACCTGTGTCAACAGAAGCTAACAAACGGGAAAATCTTTAGCTATGCTGACGACACAGTACTCGTATTCCATGGAGCGCGATGGGATGATGCCCGAATGGCGGCGGAAACAGGCTTAAGTAAGGTGATCCACTGGCTGGAAGCTAACTTACTTACCCTCAATGTCCAGAAAACATCATTTTTGCAATTTTCTTTCGCCAAAATCAGACCTACAGCTATAGATCTCAAAGCACACTCATGTGATAATGCCAATTACTCCACACCATGCTCGTGTCTCCCAATTACGCAACAAAAAACAATAAAATATCTGGGTGTGATACTGGACGAAAGGCTTAGCTGGCGCCCCACATCGAGCAAACGTCCTCCCGAGTTAGAAAACTTATATGGGCGTTCAAAAAACTGCGACAAGTGGCCGACTTCCAACTCCTACGCTCCATTTATCAAGCACTGGCGCAGTCCATCATAAGTTACTGCATAACGGCATGGGGGGGCGCCTGCAAAACTTACATGATAAGCCTCGAGAGAGCTCAACGATCTCTGTTAAGAGTAATGACCTTCAAGCCATATCGGTTCCCTACAAAAACACTGTACGAAGACTGTCAAGTACTTACAGTAAGACAATTATACCTTCTCAATCTCATATTGGCACAGCATATAATGACACCGATCAAACAAGGAATCCAACATAAAAGAACCGTCGGCAATGTATGTAGCACGATCAAATGCAAGACCGCCTCGGCTCGTCGGCAGCGGCTATTCCTATCCACATATGTCTACAACAAAGCGAACAAAATTCTAAACTTCAACCCACAAACTAAAAATAAAACTAAAAATATACTTAAATCATGGCTTCAAACACTTGATTACGAACAGACGGAAAACCTAATGAAAGAACAGTACTCATGACGACAATAACACTCACACATACACATACACACACACACATACACACAAACACACACAAAGAGCACAACCCATACATATTCACATTCAGACTATCATCACACCACTTAGCAAAAGAGCAAGCATATCATTAATTTTTTTTTTCTTATGTATTTACTTATTTTGTCCTTAGATTTTATAGCATATAAAGTGTTGTTCTAAAAAAACGGGTGAAGACACTGGCTCCTGTAACACAGGTCTCACCTAGCACAGGAGCCAGGGCTTCCTTTGTAATTGTATTTTATTTTTTATGCCAATAAAACATTTATTTATTATTATTATTTATTAGTTTTTACTTCCAAGTACCACAAACTGTCTATACCTTGTATTATATTATGTCCTCCTTATGTCTAATAACTAACACGAATTAAGTTAGTTTTAATGTTATTTTATTTGCTTTTTATTATTAACGCAGAGAAGAATCGTCGTATGGAATGGGAATACATTCCCAATACCTTGTATTTTCCCATTTGATACGCCAGTCACGTCGTATTGCATCCACAGCACGTCCCGAGCTTCTGATTTTTATTACAACGCTTATTATGTGAGCACGATATATGATAGGAAAAATACTATTTATGTGATAAAATATTAGGTTTTTATTCATCTCGTGTTTATTTTGCAGTGGTTAAGGAATCATCTTCATAAATAGCGATAATGTAATGTGCATAGTTGAGGCAATCATCAATAACTTAATTCATATAAATAAAGCAATCATTGAATGTTTTTCAAACAACATTAGCTTCACTTGTAACTAACTATGTATGTAAGAAAATCTTAGAATTAATTTGACCCACTTCCTGGTCTTCCATTAGGATGAAATTTTGCACACGCTCTGAGTTCTGATGACAATACATGACTAGCGTGTTTTTTAGTTTTTAAAATTATACATTTTTATTATATTATATATCTTTCTTTATCAGATAAAGAGTTTATTCTAAAATACAGTTAATTAAAAGCGTTGATCAAACAACAAATAATAACTAACTAGCTAACCCAATGGAGAGCGCGCGAATCCTAACAATCATTAGATTAGTGATTGATTAAATTGCCATGAACTCATCAATATCGACTTGAAGTGTCAATTAGTCTACCTGTCAATCATTTTCATTGTATTAAATTCGGCTCCTAAATTCAGTACTGCGTGCCTGATAATTCAATTAACGTTTCAAGCGTAACGATACCAATACTAATAACATTCGACCAATCAAAATAATGGAATTATTCTGTCTCTCATCTGATGAAACTGTGAATATTTCAAATAATATTTTATTGGATGGGTATTCGGCATCGTTTCGCAATGCAACATTTTTGTTTCTGTAGTGTGTTGTATTTAAATTTAACGAACACAATTTATTGCTTTAAGTGCTCGTGAGTACTCTGTTTTGAGCAATAAATTAAACTCTTCATCAATATCGATTAATCTGCCGAAAGTGTGAGATACTAGTGGAAACACTTAAGAGATCACTATCATAGATATTGTAACGATTTATTTGTAAATACATACACATATGAAATGTTTATCTGTATAGTGAATATGATGATTTATTTTATGCTAATCAAATATCCTACTTATATTATAAATGTGAAAGTTTGTGCGAATGTATGTTTGTTATTCAATCAAGCAAAAACGGCTGGACCGATTTGATTGAAATTTGATATGTAGATAGTTGATACCCTAGATTAACACATAGGCTACTTTTTATCAACACACCCCGCGGGCGAAGCCGCTAGCGGAAGCTAGTAATATTATATTGGTGAGTCGGCCTATAAATGTGTTAATAGAATTTCCCTCTACAGTACTCACAGTACAAAACACGAGCTGGAAGATTCAGTAAAAAGATTCAGAATTACTTTTTTTATGGAAATCTGGTTTCATTTATTTAAATATCAAATATTCGCGCTACCTGGTGTTATTTCACGATCCATATCAAAGGCATTTTGATACTAAAATTAATTAACGAAATGGAGAGCGGAGGGATATTGGAAATTCTCTCATTATATTCAATGGTTTTCATAAAGCTCCCAAAGATTATGAATTTTGTGGAGCATCAGCTTATTATTAAATTAAAGTAATTTTTCATGTTAATCCTGCGCTATCATTCTTTATCGGGTTCCGTTCGAACTAATTATAATATTTTAGCATCATCACATTTTATGACAGAAACTTCAGCACGTATTAAGGATAGTTTCAAACTCCATTATAAAATGTGCGAAAAAATGGTTCATTGGCCAAATCTGTCGATGCCATATCACTGGTACTAAAATTAATTTAATTAGTTCTTATTAAGTTTTGGTAATATCCTTAAGTTATTATAGATAGCAGGTTCTTTAATAAATTTTCAAACGAACAGGAAAAATCTAACATAAAAATAAATAACAAACCAAAACAACTTCGTATCAAATGGGAAATTACAACGTAATGGGAATTTCTAAATCTAAAACTCCGCCATCTTTTCGACATTAAGCAAGTTTATTGCAAATAAACTGAAGTAGCGTTTTAATGCCAGGTACAAGTATTTTGGGCTCGTTCCCGTTTACTCCAAACCCATTGTTTTCTGTTCTGTTCATACATTTTTCCACTTGAGTCCAAAATGTTGTAGAACAAAATAAATAAATTAAAATAAACCTTTAATTTTTTTCTACATGGTTCCAAAAGGTTTTGTATAACGTCATTCGTAAAATATCGCAATTACATAATACTGTCCGTCATCGGTTTGTACTTAAAATCTTTAAGACCCCGGGCAAAATAATCGATTATTTTTAACACGCTTATATTAGCTTCACTTGTAACTATGTACATACATATGTAAGAAAATCTTGGAATCTTAATTTGACCCACTTCCCAGTCTTCGATTAGGATGAAATTTATCCCGCGCTCTGAGTTCTGATGACAATACATGACTAGCTAAGAAACGTCATTTTAAAAAGCTTGTTTTTTATTTTTTTCAACTATTTGTTAAAGAATTGTTTTTTTCGCATTCGACCCTTTGGGAATGAATTTGTGGAGCAAGTAGGAACAAGCGGTATTTTGTAGGAAAGTGGACTTTCAGGCTAATGGCAGTTGGCTCGTTAAATCTGACAGGGTTAAGATTCATGGTTCCGTATTTGGTAAGTGTTTACTAGTACCAACACTATTAACATTGTAAATGGGAAAACAAGCTTGTTGATTTGTAGAAACAGATGTTGACCAATGGGAATATTTATTGTACTGGGAATTTGTCTTGTTTGTTTTGGGAATTGAATAATTTATGTAATGTTTTAGGTTGACACCATGTTTTTGTTACGTTTTGATGAACTCCACATTATACAATTTCTTGGTCTTTCTATTCTTGATATATAAATATTTAATTAATTATATCAAACCTCATTTACAAGTATTGTTTTTTGTTTTCCCCAACTTATTTCATTCTTTATGTTTACATGTGTCGCCCATATTTTCATCTACCATGCCAACATTTTCTAATAAAAAAAGTCCAATACAGTATTTCGTAGGCCAACAAGATGAAGTTGAATATCAATATTTTATAGAGCGGTCGCCGACTGACCTCCATACTCCGTCTTGCCGATAAGTTTTTAGATTAGATCATTTATCAGGCTTCTGGCTTTCCGTATAGAATGTCTTTGATATTCGTATTACCAGCAGAATGGGCTATTTAACCTGACCTTAGAGATCAATGGAGTCTGATTCGCTACGTATGGTCATTCATCCACTACATTGTTACAGCGTTTTCTCACTAGTGGATTTTCCACTCATTTTTTCGAAGCGTCGTTGCTATGTTCGTACGGGCAGCAAACAATTGACAACTACTGGTGTAACCATGAGCGGTCAAAACGCAACGATAATCCGCCAGTCCTCTTTTAAACGATATGTACCTCTATATAGGTATAGATATCAGTTATCCAAAATCCTTTATCATCATACTTCCCTTAATACTCCAAAACAAGCCAATTCGCATCAATTGAACAAAAGCCCTGTTATACTAACCATTCATTTCCGTGTATATTACAAACGTATCAAACACAAACAGACAGACAGATATAATAAATTGTACGAACGTCCGCTAACAGACAGCTTTGTACATATATTCCGTCGGAGCCGTCATAAGTCAAAACATTTCCAAATGAAGTGATGCATCTGAATATACTCGAGTTCACTGGGATAGAAAGTTGAAGATGTAGCTAGCTGTATTATACAAAATCGAAAATACAACTGTCGAGTCGGACTCGCGCACGAAGGGTTCCGTAACATTATTTATAAAACGGACAAAAAATCACGTTTGTTGTATGGGAGCCCCCCAAAATATTAATTTAGTTCAGTTTTCAGTATTTGTTGTTAAAGCGGCAACAAAAATACATCATCTGTGAAAATTTCAGCTCTCTAACTATCACGGTTCAAGATATACAGCCTCGTGACAGACAAGAAAGATGGTTGCAAGAAAGATTGGGGATATTTATAAAGATGTCTTGGTAGTTTCTAAATAGTGTTGAATGGATATAATAGATAATGAAGGCCTAATCCATTTTACGATTAGGCTTGTTTTTTCGTATTAAGGGAAGAATGACGATAAAGGATTAAGGATATCTGATGACATAAATTGTTAGTTATTTGGCTTTTAATAACTATTGTTTTGTGTTTGAAGTTCAAAGTTTAAGTTTATCGTCATATTTTCATCTATATACCAATTTAACAAAATTGGTTCAGCCATGTTACAGCGACAGATCGAGAGAACCTGCCACGAGAAAATACTTTATTTGGTACCAAATAGTTTTGGTAAAAAAGCCAAAAAACAATGTACTACCTAAGATATATCAACTATCGAACCAAAGCACAAACCTATTAAAGTTGCAAGTGCAACCGGGTTGCAACTGTTGAACTGTTGCAAACTGTAGCACTAAATTTTCCAGAGCCTGTTTCGCATGGTCAGTTACGAGACTGGATGTTTGGTGTACAGGAATATATCTAATTTGGAGCTTAGAATAAGGAATAATTAATTAATAAGGAATATTAAGTAGATTTTGTTAAGAAAGGCCAACACTGCTTGAAAATTAAGATGCATCGTTCTGAGAATGGATATAGAAGAAATTAATAACCAATAAAACGATGGATGGGTAGTGTGAAACTCGATATGGCTAGAGAGAGTTAAACTTATAAGAAAACGCCAACGCGTAAAGTCACTGTGTTCGTACACACGGGGTTAAATTCTGGGTCAGGACCGCTGTCACAACTCACCGATCCTCTCGAAATGCATATAGAGAGTTGCTAGGTACCTAATTTCTACCAGCTACCATTAGTTGCTACCAATTGCTACCCGCGTGGTTTTGAAGATATTTAGCATCCAAAGGTGGCAGCCATCCTGATATCAGAATGCCAAAGCGAGTAGACTAGAAGAAACATCTGTATACGTAGAACACGCACACTGGTAGAAACTCGCCTTTACGTATCTAAAAATTGATGAAGATTCCTCGTTACTCATTTGAAAAAATCGTTTTCTGATACAAGAAAAAATACATTCGGAAGTCTGCAGACATTTTTATTTCCTTGTTTACTTTCAGCGGAGGATTTTTTAAGAACAATTTATGGCTGATCATCATTCAGGATTTCGGGAGCATTTGCTTTGGTTCACAAATGCGTTACTGACGTATTAAGATATGGGGTGGGTAGGCGTTGAGGAAACTGTTCCATTATTATGAAATCTATTTTCATATATCTCTCGTAATACGTGTGTGGTTTGTTTTGTGAAGGTTCAATTACATATATATTTGGCGGGATAGTGTAACCACGTATATGTTTCTTTGCTTGGAAAATGTTAGTAGAAAACACATCAAAACAAGATAATTTTCCATTTTTGTGTTTGTGCAACCCACGTGAAGGAATATGAGGTACAATTCCCAACCTTCGCTGCATGCTTAATTATAAAAAGTCATCATCTTCATTTTTACATGTGCACTACTTCAAGCTTTTACATGCGAATTATATATCATGCCGAGGCACCAAATGCAGTCTCTAAATAAGTTTAAAAAATCGTTCAAAGATAGTAGAGACTTAACCTAATGACCAAGAAAAACACTATCTACTAAAAGAAATAAAAAAGTATGAAAAATAACTACAGTTTATTTACAAATGAACTCAAACAGAAACAAACCATTCATCTTTTCATAACATTAAAAAAAATAAACAGTCTACCTACCTACCTACCAGTGGCAGTATGCCTCAATCAATACCACTACGATTGAGATTATCCAAAGAGCCGTGCAGTACTTTCCATTAGCTCACCTTTTGTTCTTACATCGAATGGATCTGCCAAGCTGTATAAAACCCTCATTATTCTGCTCTGAATAGGTTGGAACTACCTTCAATAGTACGGGGAACGTTGAATTTGGATTTAGACCGATCGATGGTGGTGCAATTGAGCCCTACCTGGGAATGGCAGGGTTTTGTTAATAAGGACTTTGTTTTGGATAACAATTAGGACTGTAATGCGTATTTATTTAGAACTTGTTATGGGTGGTATTCGAACTAGGTTTATAGATCTAATTTATTTATGTACCTCTATAGATGTATTCTTACTTATGTGTATGTAAGGCAATCGCTCCTTATAAAACACTGATACTCAGCTGCATCCGGTGAGACTGGAAGCCGACCTCAACATAGTTGGGAAAAGGTTCGGAAGATGATGAAATGTAGTCTTGTGTGTTTAGGTGAATTTAAACTGTCTGTAAGTATTTATTGAAAAGCCAATGCAATTTGGTGCAATTTTTGAGTTGGTAAATAGAAACATTTTAGAATTGTATTCCTACTGTACTATCGTTTAGATAAGGTAAAATTGAGAAAATCTAACCAGTTTAGGTGGATTCCCAAAAATTCCCACAACATTGCAAAGCCCAAACTTCAAACAATACTACTTACAACAACAGAACCTAAAACCTTTTATACAACAGTTGAGAACACTATTACTTCTATTACTGAAGGATATCCGAGTTTTTGTTCAGTACTTCTGGCGAATACTAATCGGTACGGCGTGTTGGGAAAATAGACTTAAGAACTCTCGGTATTAGCTCTACAAAGACTTAGGGTCCGTTCAGACAGACCGGCTCGGAGAGCATCGGCGCGCATTTTTCTTTTCACACAGACCGGAATCGGCTCGGTACGGCAAGGCGATCGGCTGCGTGAGATGCAATCGGAGCCAAACGTCAGCAAGACCGAGAAAAAGTACGCGTTCGGAGCCGGTCGGCTCCTCTTATAATTTCACACCAAGCGCCTTCGATCATTCTTAATGACAAAAGCAGTGCGCATGCAAAAATAAATCTTACATCAAATACTAAGTACTCGATTTTCCACGTGTTAAGAAAGCTCTTCTCTCCTAGCTGGTCTGTCTGAACGGACCCTAAATGGGTTGAAGTTCTGATTAGATCGTTGAGTCTTTCTTTAAGGCGATTACGATGAAAAGTGGTACGAATGGGAATTTGTTGCTCGTTTTGTGGTTGAGTTCTTATTGAGATTGTTTTTGTCCTATATTCGGCTGTGAGTGGCTTTTGTGGAGTGTGTGATATCTTTCAATTAGTCAAGAGACAAGAGATATGTTTTCCTTAAGATATCCCGCCAACTGCAAACTAAACTGTTCGGCCGATAGTTGGCTCAATGTGGTTGGTTGACAGTTCATTTTGAAGTCCTGTATAAGCTAGTAAAATATCGATCGATTTGATTTTTTTTTATCCTCACTATTTATTACCTTTTGCCTGAGCTGCCCATATTTTCAAATTATCAAATATAAGTCCACTACACTCAGGGTATTGAATGGGAATTCTTTCCCATTTCAGTCCAACAATTTCCCAATTGAAACGCGGTGTAACGATCGGGTTAACAATTGTGTTACACGTATAGTCGTAAAGTGGGGAGCACTAGAGCTTGGCTAATAAATTTTGTGGCTAGTTTAGATTCTCGAGGGTTGACGAACGACCTTTCTAGGTATTAAACGTCGTGGATGTAACAAAGAATGAAGTTAGTGTGTTAAGATTTAAGTATAAGAGAGCTCGCATAGCTATCTGAGTACCGGATTTATGAAACAATAGCAGTTTCCACCTACGGAAAATTGTTCCAGCACATGGCTAGTAGTAAATAAAAGTACCTAATATGTAATTTTTATTCAGCCTATACTTCCCACAAGATCTGTCCCATTGCCTTTCACCTACCTCTATTGTAACCTATTTATGACCTTATAATAATGTTACTGTGATAACCTGTAAGCCATATTACTGCCAATTTCATCCATTGTTTTAACAAGAAACATTAACAAATTATGAAGATACCTATAATCCTTAAAACTCATACTTGAGAGACAATATACAATATTATGAGATACCTACAATTTCAAAACCTAACATAACCGATATCTATATTCACATGACCAACGTAAAATGCCATATCCACGTCACTTCATGCTCCCTGTCCATCACTATCGCGAGGGTAGTTCGTTTGGACTCGTCCCCGGGTATTAATCAACCCGCTCTCGTCTTGAGGACATCACTAGGGTCACCACGATTTGCGGACAAAAATTCAGGACACTTTTCAGGACTTTTTTTGTAATTTTTACGCTTTTTTTTGTAAAAAGATTAGGTAAGTTTTTAAATAATGAGGGTTGTGGTTGTTTGTGGAGTGTAAGGTATGTTCGTCAAGAATAATTAGATTTTTTTATGGTACACGGTAGGACGTGTTTCTTACATTTAAAATAAATAAAACAAACGATTTCAGAGAGAAATAGATAAATTAAATGTTCCCTTAAAATATGAGGCAAATATTGTCTTGTTATGTCTGGCTTAACTATGTGCTTTAGAAACAATATCTGTTATAAAGTATTTTGATATAAGTAACCTAAAACTAGATCAATCAATTAACAAACGATATTACTTAAACAAACTACTTCTAGCTAAACAAACTTAATCCCTTAATTAATATATCTCTAAGAGTAAGCACACTGCAGACTTTTAGTCGGCCGATATTTTGTTTGGGCTCATAAATCAGTATAAAGATGAATGGTGGTACGCACATTACAACGATCAGGTATTTAGCCGGTATCAGACCGACTGAAAACTTTGATAATAATCACAATTTTCCAACCATGGCCAACTGTCGGCCTGTCATGGTCCCGGCTGTCATTGAACATCCTTGGCAATCGTTACGGGTAATCAGAAACCCGTAAGTCTGACACCAGTATAACCAAGGGGTATTTGGTTGCCTGGGTTTGCTTACTGGGTTGAAGGGGTCAGATAGGGCAGTCGCTCCTTGTAAAGCAATGGTACTCAGCTACATCCAGTTAGACTGGAAGCCGACCCCAACATAGCTGGGAAAAGGGCTCGGATGATGATGACGGCCAACTGTCGGCCGACTAAAAGTTTGCAGTGGGCGTATATTCTAAGAGTAACAAGAAAACAGTTAAAATGGTTCAGCTTTTGATGAATAACCTTTTGAAATAAACAAGTATGCTTTAGCCAAAGTTTGCTAATCGTGGTAGTTGAATAGCGAAATATAATGGGTTTGGTTTCAAGCTTTATGTAGTTATATCCAACAGATTCAAGCTAAGGTCTTAACAAGTTATTTTATATCTACTCAGGCATTAATTAAGCCTTAAAATAATTAACGCAAGTGCCTATAAATCGTAATGGTCTTGTTGTTGAAGCACCAGGCTCTCAAGTATGAATGTGCGGGTTTCAGGTCAAATTCTAGGTCAGGTAAGTAAATTATCGTGTCTAAGTCATATTGTTCTTTCTAAGCTATACTATACTTATACTAGAAAAAACTCTTGAGGAAACCTGGACTTAGAATCAGAAATCGCCAATCCACCTTGGCCAAGCATGATAATTATCACTCATTTCATCTCTGTGTGAGAGAAGGCCTCAGCCTTTCGGTTGGACAAAAAAAAGGCTGGTAATGACGATAAATTGGTCATTTATATGCTTCAAAGTGTTGGTTTTCGAGTAATAATATAATTAGAAATACAAAGAAGTGATAAAAAGTTATAACCCAAAAATAATCATTATTATATGAAATGAAATGAAATCGTTTATTTTGCAAGTTGGACATTACATCACTTTTACCCGTCATTTTAAGAACGCTGAGGTCGGCATTTCCTAACTGACTGATCCCTGAGAAGAAACGCCGAAACAAACTCAAGGGTATAAACTGATATAACACTTTATTTTAACTAAACACTAATCCTTTTGGATTGTCATTTAGTAGACAACATTATTCGCTCCCAAACATCTCTGAATTCCAAATAGAGGCTACTACTCCACTGTTATCTTTCTTTACATGAAATTCAACCAGCTACTTATTAATACAAACTATTCACTAGTATTCAATGAAGTGTATGCATCTGAGATAATTTATCTCAAACAAAGGGACGCCGACATCTACCGGAACTGTTGACAATTTATATCTAGACTGTCTTTGAGTACCTGTATTTATGTTATAAATTAATTTATGGTCGGTTCATTTTATTGCATTGATTGTATAGTTGAAAAGGGTTGCTTTATTAGCAATAAAAGGAAAGCTAAATAACTGGCTATCGTTATTATAATTTAGGTGCTATAAGGCTCAAAAAATTAAAATTAAATCAAAAATTATCTTTACCGATTTTTATACACCCTAAATATTGTCCGCGTCCTAACTAGTCATTGTTGATTGTTATAACCAAAATAACAATTTGTTTTAAAAACTTTAATAAAGACGCGGTCCAATTGAGAACCTCCTTCTTTTTGGGCAGTCTGCTAAAAAGTACAAATACAAATAGTGTACATATTCTTATTTAAATAAATAAGTAATTAAATGCAAAAAAGTACAAATATATTTTTGTCTTTTGTCCCAACAAAATTCAAAATCATACCCACCCTACACAATAACGGGCCAACCAATGGTTTCTTTTATAGCGTCTATTGGGATGTAGTGAAATTCCGTCGATAACCTAAATATCGGTATAATCAAACGTTGTATTGAGGTCGGTATAGTCCTTCATACAAATGTCACATGAAATGATAAGAGATATGATTGAACTCACTCACTCACTCTTTCTCACTTCTACCGGCGTGGTGACTTAGTGGGTACAGAATCAGAACCAACCTCTCGAGTATAAGTGTGTGGGTTCCAGGTCAGGCAAGCACCAATGCAACTTTTCTAAGTTTGTAAGTACTTTCTAAGTATATCTTGGACACCAATGACTGTGTTTCGGATGGCACGTTAGACTGTAGATCCTGACTGACATTGAACATCTTTGGCAATCGTTACGGGTAGTCAGAAGCCAGTAAGTATGACAGCCAGTTTTACCAAGGAGTTTTGGGGTGCCCGGGTACCTGGGTTAAGGAGTTCAGATAGGCAGTCGCTCCTTGTAAAACACTGGTGCTCAGCTGCATCCAGTGAGACTGGAAGCCGACCCCAACATAGTTGGGAGAAGGCTCGGGAGATGAACCAAAATATCGGTACATATAATCAAACATTGTATTGGGTTCATTGTAGTCCCTCATACGAATGCCACATGAAATGATAAGAGCTATGATTGAACTCATTGTAGCGGAAAACTTAGTGAAGCTTTCGGTATTCCGATAAGGAAAATATTTATCAGTTACTGGTGGGTACTACTAGCTTTTGTCTGTGTGTTCACCCGCGTTTCGTGGGTGCTACCATTGTTATCCACATTAAATTATCCTGTATTAACATGGATTGTAATGTATTATGTGTGATAAATTCTAGATAATTTTGTTTAAGTCGGTAAAACGTGACTGAGAAACACACATCCAACTTTCGTTATATTAACAGTGACATTAAAATAAATTCAATGAGCCGATGACTCTTTCCTACTAAAGCTACATGCTATTAAAGAAAATTATTATTATTGTGAAAAAGGAGCTGAGCGTATGGCCATTGGAAAAACACAAATCTTTTTGTCAATCAAAGTCAATTTTGTTGTAACATAGTGTGTATCATAAGTCCAAAAAAAAACTGAATAGCAAAATGCAACCAGATGCATAACCAAAACTGAGAAAAAAATACATATTCAAATATTATCGTAACCAAAAGTACGTAAAAGAGAATTTACGAACGAGTACATAAAAGGATAATTTAGCCACCATCTCGAAACAATATATGTACCTACTTTTCTTTTGCTTTTAAATATAATGCAGACAAAAACCCTTAAGCCCAGACAAAGTACAAACATTACTACACAATATTTTTAAAACCAAAGGGATCATCAACCTTTTTACTGAGCCCTTAGCCGTTTATGACGAGAAGCAAAAAGCAAACAGTACTGTCGGATGCAAAAATATGTGAACAGTTCGAATTAAAATCTTTTGTTCAGTCCTACAATTTATAAGTTTTTAAAAGTGCAAGTATTGGTAGGAATAAAAAATGGAGGAACAAACTCTCCAGCAACTTTAATTTTATTTAATGAAATAATTGTATTTAATTTTTATTAGTTTAAATTAACTGAGCTTAGGTTATTTGTATTTGAAATTTTATTGTTATTATAATATTTTTTTTTCTTATGATAAATTGCAATAATTTGTATATGTGTCAATTTAAATTTAAATAATGTGTATGTAGATAACAATATGGGTTATGATTACCTGAAATAAATGTATTTTTCTAGGGAGTTGAAATTTTCACAGATGATGTATTTCTGTCGCCGCTATAACAACAAATACTGAAAACTAGAAAAAAATGAATAGTTGGGGCTCCCATACAACAATCGTGATTTTTTGCTAATTTTTGCTCGATATCCATAAATATATATAGAATATTACTTTGGATGGTACGGAACCCTTCGTGCGCGAGTCCGGCTCGCACTTGGCCGGTTTTTTTTGTTTAGGTCTGTGGTTTTTATAGTTATTTATGTTTTCATTTTCAGGCGTTTCTCCTCGACATAAATGGAGGCCTTTTCGACACCTAAGTGGCAAAGTGCGTGTTTACACAGGTGGTGCATTAGCCATTCCCTCACTGTTTTAGTTAGATGGGCAGCAACTTGATACTACCGGACGATATCCATCAAGACACCAGACAGCTTAATGTATTCTGGTCATCATCAAAGGAACCTTGATTTGCTTAGAAATAGCCACGTAAGTGACTACAACCAGTACTAAAATATTATCTATACGAATATAATAGAGATGAAATAATAAATAAGAGACATTTTTTTGTTTGTTTGTTTGTACTCTAAGTAAAGGCTCCGAATCTACTGAACCGATTTGAAAAAATCACTGTTGTAAAATTACACTTTTCCCTAGGACGCGGGTGAAACCGCTAGTTTGCAAGTTTACTAATAAAATAGCCACCTAAATACTAACTAAAGACTACTAAACTATAGATATAAATATATAAATACATGTATATTTGCATGTAGATACTAAAGATATAGTACTAAAGCAAAAGTAGAGATTTAAATAATTTTGTGCACAAGTTTTTGTTCCCGACTGTACATTTTAATATCGTCTACCTTGTCTATGTGTTGTCTATGCTTAGGTCACCGACCTCACCTCCCACACTTCCTTTAATTACCTGAAATAAAACAGAATGACATTAGTGTCTGCGAAACTGTATTCAGATTTTAGGATCGAAACTTAAGACTACTTGATAAGCAAATGGTTTTGTCTGGAATCGTAAAGACTTGATTATTTTGTCTCAAAGATAATGTTGAGTAGGTAATGTTGTGGAACTAATGATGCTATCGTTACGCATCGCAGGCCAATGGATTTTTTTCGCACATATCCACTTTCCACAGTTATATTTTGGGCTATATAATATGTACTACGAATAAGTGTTGTTACAAAAAGGAACATAATTTTAAGTATTGGGAACTACAGCTAATCATCTGCCTCGCCTTTTCCCAACTTTTATTGGATTGTTTTATACGGAGCAACTGCCTATCTGATCTCCTCGAACCAGTTTCCCGGGTGACCCGATAGCCCTCGCTAAGACTGGTTGACAGACTTTCTGGCTGATGGTGACCCATAGTGACTACCTAAAGATGTTCAAACGACGACCGAGACCCACCAATTTTACGTGCCTTAAACACAGAGGAACTACGGGAAAACGTCATGACAAGATGGTCACCCATCCACGGACAGACCGCGTTGCTTAATATACGTCTTATTCTCTTTTATTTATTTAGTTCCATACAGTTTCTCAGTTCTGTGACCCCGAAAACAAATGAAAGCCGGACTTGAATATTGCTTCTTGTGTAATCTAAAACTTGGATGGATTTCAATCGAGATAATAATTGTTCTAGTTCGAATTGAGAGTACGCGCACAGTTTGATCGGGCGCTTGATAAGTAAAATAGTTGTACAAATTTAGATGAAAATTAGTATAAAGATTGACTGCCACAACTACTTCACATTATATAAAAATATTCTTAGGTACTAATTAGATCCTGGAATCTTAACTTTATATGTTAAGTTAATCCAAACTTCATTATATTCGAACTCGATACCTGGAACTGTATCCTAAAAGATACACAACAAATAATGATTAATTATAACAAAAACAAATACATAAAGGTACACAGCACTTTAAAGTTAACCTCTCAACTGCAAACGATTGTACCCCAGGGTCTAATGTACCCAAAATAGCTTAACCCATAGAGGAAGGAAATATAGCGGAGATGCCATAAGGAAGGTAGATCAGGCGCCTTCTTGTAGGTCAAGTAATGTACGGTTGGCGTGATCAGTTATTAGAACTAACGAAACGTTCGGGGTCCTCGTGAAATCAATATATAGATGGATAATTGATAGATGGATAGCTATATACCTTATTAGGTACACCAATTTTATATTTTTAATCTTAAATCTATTAAAGTAGGTGACATAATGGGCGGTCTTATCGCTAAGAGCGATCTTTTCCGAACAACCTTAGGATGGATTGGTGATTTGGTTTTAATAAAAAGAGGGGGCTTAAAGCATGCGTGGGAGGGCGGACCTAGTAACGTTCCTCGTCCCCTCGTGCACCCGCATTTTGACGTGCTACTTTCTTAAGAGATTCCGCATTATGACATCTCCGCTAGTCATTTAGTTCTCTATGGCTTAACCCTTATCTGCCACGTCACTCGCATTAATGTTTGAATAGTATGTATTGTACGTTTGTTCGTTTTTGGGCCAACGAGTTTGAATGTTATGTTGAACAATGTTAATCAGGTAGGTTTGGCTTGGCCTGTAAAGGAACTACGCAAAATATTTGTATATTGTAAGTTGTTTTGTTTGGGATACAAAGATGGATATAAATTATATGACAAAGTATGAATATGTTAACTGTTTATTTTAAGTATGTCTTATAGGTCTAGGGTAATTAAGTACAGCACGAATTCTATGCACGGGGTTTTGGGTTCTATGACCGAGTCGGTCGGTTCGAAATCGTTTTGTGGGTTTTAAGAAACTTTCTGATTTTCTGAGATTCCCCATAATTCTGTAAGTCGTTAATCGTTACAGCTTTTCTATCGTCCCATTGGGCACAGGCCTCCTCCCACATGGAGAAGGATTTAGTGTTTATCCAATCAACTAAACCAATGGAACCTTTCTAAGTTTGCATGTACTTTCTAAGTATATCTTGGATACTTGAAGGAAAACATCTTGAGGAAACCTGGACTATTAATTCTGTAAGTATGTATCAAAAATTTTCTTTAGAAAACTGGTTGTTTCCCTTAAAATACTGTTAAAGATCAACTAATAACCGTCACAACCAGTATTGCACTTACTTTCCAATCTGATATATCCCAAAAATACTATATAACCTCAAAAGATTATCCCACAGCTTAATCTTATTTACTCTAAACCCAGCCAAGCAACATTACAAAGCTACTTAAACAACACAAAAACAATAGCTAATGGGTCGAACTATAATTCGGAAGTTTCGTGAACTTTGGCCCAGTTGCCATGGCAACCGTGTAAGTTAGACCATCCATCTGCGAATGTCAGATGTAATTAGCTTAATAGGAACAGTTGAATGTAGTGTAACAAAAGTTCTTTTATTGTTGTGAAAAGTTGGATTAGTATTGAGTTTCTGTTTTTGTAGTTTTTGTGGTCAGGAATTTTTCAGTTTTCAGTTGGCAAGTTTTCGTTTATCTTATGAGTCTAACCTGAAAGAATTGCTGTCAGATTTTTTGCTACATAACCACAAATAAGACTGATGTTGTCTTGTATTGTAATTGACATTCTCAGTATCCAAATCTATATTGTGATAACATGCTTCTCTGTTACAGAAGAGTTGCACTTTGGTATGAACTGGAATAGCCATCCATAAAAAAATATATAAAGCCATATTTAGAAAAACATATTATTCGCACAAAATGACGCAAACAAGATAGCAAAAACAGAAAAAGAAATACGAACATGAAGATGAGATTCAGATATGAGACCAAACACTACAGACTAAAAATATATAGTCCTATATTTTTGTCAGCTCATCTTATTCTTGATAGATCAACCCGTGCCTGTTACTAGGCCACTTAAAGTAAAGATTATTAACAACAAAATTAAACTAAACCCCGTTCTTAACACCGGCTCACTTAATATCAAACGTAAACTTAATTACATTTCGACTTTGCACGAACAGTTAGCAAGTTTATCAAACGCATTGGCCGCCATATTGCTTTGATGAAGATAATAGTAATCCCACCCAAAACAAAAATGTGAAAGACTGCCAAGTTCGATAATATGGGAATGCTTCGCCTATAAAAGAAGTGAGATCTGAATAAGTACCAAGTTCCATACACATACCTCAGTTAAAAATAGTTACTTTTTAATGATGTTACTTGGCAAGTTTTCACACACCTTGTTATAAACCTACTAAACGCAATGAATCAAGTATTTAATTTTCTATTAAAACTTGCCAAGTAACATCATTAAAAAGTAACTATTTTTAACTGAGGTATGTGTATGGAACTTGGTACTTATTCAGATCTCACTTCTTTTATAGGCGAAGCATTCCCATATTATCGAACTTGGCAGTCTTTCACATTTTTGTTTTGGGTGGGATTTCATTTATTTTTGTAAGGTTGTTTATTTAATTTTTTTCTTATGATGAAGTTAGTTAAAGAAATGTCTCATTTATACTATCTTTCAGATTTTTTAATATGCATTATGTTTCTTACAAAGAAATGAACTAGATTAACTAAATGGACTAGATTTACCAACTGACTGACATGACATGTTATCATATATTATGTTCGTGGGTCAAAGTTACACATTCGTTATTTTCGAAAGTGATTCACACTTGGCCGTTTTCAGATTTTTATTTTACTTTGACTAAATACAAACCTTTGTAACGAATTTCAGATCGGTACGACCATTCGAAGATATATTATATAAATATAGATAAATTTAGTTCGTTTTAGTTCCTTAGAGGTATAAATTTACACCGGGTATAAAACACCTTCATTATTTTGAAACCGACTCACACTTGGCCATTTTCAGATTTTTCCCTTTACCTTGACATAAAGACCTACCTCCATGCCAAATTTCAAGTCAATACGACCATTGGAAGTGGTCTAGGTTTTTGATGAGTGAGTCAGTCAGTCAGTGAGTGTATAGTAAAAATAGCGATTTTCTGACGTCAATATCTCAAGACCTACAATAGGTATATTAATGAAATTTTGTATTTTAGATAAGTGAGGGGGTCTCAACAGATACTAGAAATTTGATATGCGTAAATAAAATAGATTTTGAGTTACAGGGGGGTCGAATTTGGCCCGAAATGGTTCGTGTAATATAACCCACGGCCGGTGTGTCGCTTTTTTTGCTCGAACTTGGCGGACACACTGCCGTGTGTCTAGATTAGGGGTGTTATCGCGAAAATTTCTAATCTCGTTTTAGCTTTGATTGCTACTCTGTAACTAAGTATAAAGTTAGTTGAAACTGAATAAGGAACAAGTATGAAGATTTAGGCGTTAATTTTTAGATGGTGAATTTGCACTTAAAAAAAGTGTTATAGTTTTGCCACGTTAAGTACGTTACATTACAGGAAGTGTTATATTTTTGTCACGTACGTACCGTTACATTACAGTAAAATAATGACATATTTATTTCCTAGAAAATCTGAAATGTAAGTTTCAGCTAAACATTATTGATTTTATTTTGACTAGTCGTTTCACCTTTGTCAAATGGGAAACTACTCTGTGCACCTGGGTAAAAAGCGTACCGTCAGCGTTCCTTGATGAATGGACTGTCACTCAAGCGCTAGTTGAGAATTCTCCAAATCAGTCCTGTTCTTCCTAAGATTAGCGCGTTCAAACCAATCAACAAAAAAAAGTATTCAGCTTAATAGCTATAATATTAAGTAAAGATTATCAGTATTCTCGTATTACGTAGAAATTAGAACAGAAAATGTACTTGCCTTTTAAACAAGTGCTCAGCATTTGTAATACAATACCGAATTTCTATGAATTCATAACTGTTATTATAAGATAATGAAGCGATGAAGCTTTATAATATTGCTTACAATTTGTAAGTGTTATAGTTTCAGATGAAATGAAGCTAATTAATTTTTAAAAGTAATCGTAACTTAGTTTATTCAGCTTTTAGAAATGGGCTTCATTTTGAGTGGTGCTTGTAGTAGGTGGGTACTTAATTTATAAATGTTCTAGAAACCATTAAGCGGACTTAACAGATGAACTGACTTTTTGGATGGCTGGCTACCCCCCGCGCGCCGCCTCCGCGTACGGTTGTGCGTCAACACACCTACTACTACTTTCCCGCCTAAATAATGAAATAGTATAATGTCGAATCAGTGCAATAACCTAGTTATCAACGAACTACTGTGCTTCTTACAATGTAAAATTGATATTATGGACGAAATAAGTTTGGTGCAGATATGTGAATCTAACTTTAAAGAGGCTGATATTTCTACCGCCAAAACCATCCTTTTCGAAGCAGCAAAGTGTCGCTCAACAAGAAAAGGGGACGGCAAGAACAAACGATTACTACAGGATATTATTAAAGTTCTAAAAGAAACAGAGCCCGCTTCACTGCCCACCTTCGTGGCAAAAGATCTACACCGTCTTCCGCCGGTGACTTTCGATTACGTAGATGTAACGAGCCTACTTAAAGACATTTTAGTGCTTAAACAAAACATCCACTGTATCCAAACAGATTACGTAAAAGCATCGGAATTATTTCAATTACAGCAAGAGATAGAAAACATTAAAAGTAGTCAATATCAGACACAAAGTGAGCAAAATATTGGCGCAAAATTTAGCAACGGCTTGTTTTTAAATAACGAAGCCAAGCGCGTCCCGAGTGCCTCGTCTTCGCGGCAGCAAGCAGCGACCAGCGCGCATGCGCCCTGCGTGCCGTCGTCGACACCGTTGCCGCTCCTCACGCCCGCGCAGAGCGGCACCGCTGCGCCGGCCACTGCTTCGGCACAAGAGCCGCCCCCCGCGCCCGCAACACCGTCGCTCCCCGCGCGCTTGCTCGCGCCTCACCGCGTGACCCCATCAGCTGATTGCACCGCCGAGTTGCAAAGTTGCCTTGTGAAAACGACAGAACTAATAGATAACACCTTTGATGAAATACAGTTTGATGATAGTTTTACGACTGTCGTGAACAAGAAGAAGAAAAAGACCTATACAGGCAACAGGATCCCCAATCAGCAGGGAAAAGCTTTACTTACTTACTTAATATATTTTTTTTTTATTGTCAATAGGCTCGCGTTTGACCACTAAGTATCTCAGTTGTTGGTAAGTGACAATGTGGTCACAGATAGAGCACACTTGCCTAGAAAAATCTTATGTCAATAGTTTTTCAAAGACGTAAACCTATACTTATAATATTATAAAGCGAGTTTGTATGTTTGCTTGAACGCGCCAATCACAGGAACCACTGGTCCGATTTGAGAAAATCTTCCAGTGTTATATAGCCCGTTTATAGAGGACGGCAGGCTACTTTTTATCTGGGTTCGTGCAGAGGTTCCCACAGACTGCAGAATCCGCTAGCAGATGGATGTAACGGAAGTAAATAGTGTTGTAACCATTTTCATTGCTCATTAACTTAGTCATACAAAGTCACCCATTCATCAACCAACAACCAATGTTGGTCCACAGTAACCTTAGCTCCATCAACCAACACTGGTTACTTAACCAAGACTTCATCTATGTCAAGCCTTATCTGCTAGATAACCAGACAATAACACAAGGCGGTTATGTGCCATTACTCAACAATTATTATGCGGTTTGTGGTCAGCTAAGGGAATGGACTGTCTAGTGTCTTAGTCATTAGTTGTTAATTGTTAATAATAGGAGATGGCTAATTTTGGGCCTGTTCGATGAAGTGGTTAAAGGTTGCGGTCAATGACCTGAGGTGACATTTAACGACCCATGTTCTTTGGGTAATGTGACAATATTTACGAAGTGTTGACCGTGGGGAAAATTGACGAAAATGTTGGACCGACGCCATAATAAAGTTTCCTTTAAAGAAAATCCGTAAAAAAAATCTATTAAACAATTTTCAGGCTTCTGCTAAACTTATTAATATAATCAATTTCTGTTCATTGGTGCAGTTTTATTATTCCTAACTAGCACATTTCCGCTCGATTTTCTTTACGCACAACTCATGTCATCCTTTGAACCGCTAGTTGTCAATTGTTCGCTCGGAAAATTCGCAAATTAAGTGTAAAAGCGATGTAACGGTTTTGACAGAGTCTTCTTAAATTTAAGAGCCCAGCTCTTGTCGGTGCAGCTCTTTCCATTTACGCCTATCTAGCGCCAACTACTGAACTTCCTTATACGTCACAACATTCACCTTCTCTTTAATTTGTTTCATGTAGCTGTACCTTGGACGACCCCTTCCCCTCTTCTTTTGATGATGATGATGTCCTCCTAGCCGATTATCGGCTACGGCGGCTGTTCTCATTTAAGGAGATCAGCCAATTGCGCAGGACATATTATAGTGCACAAGCATTTGCGCAGACGCAGGTGCACTCCCTATTCCTTCACTCTCATAATCCGATGGGACGGCAATCCGACACGACCGGAGAGAGATCAGGCGCAGGACCGACATTTACGTGCTCTCCGATGCACGGGTGTATCAATCACCAACTTCCAGACTCCGGGCTGCTTTGTGAAAGTCTTCTAAAACCCACAAAGCGATTTCGGCCCGACTCGGGAATCGAACCCGAGACCTCGTGCTCAGCAGCCGCACTTGCGACAGCTAGACCAACGAGGCAGCCTCTTCTTTTGACAGAGTATTCAACATTAAATATTTTATATTTCCTTATGTAACAATATATTACTTTCCACACAATATTACCTCTGAACATCGATAACAGGTCGATAGAGTAATTATAAGAGCACACCGTTAGACATCGACGGTAACCAGAGACAAAGAAAACACAAGCAAATTGAAGACTAACATTTACTTTAGCAACTTAAAGAGACGGCAGTCGTGATTTTTGGTCTAAGATATAAGATACAGCGGGCGTGAGCATGGAGAACAGATGTTAATGTATGAAGATTAGCTTTCAAGTTTCTTATATTAAATACTATATGTTCTCCCGTGGTATAGTTGCTCGTTCTGGGATAAAATATAGCGTATATTACTTGAGAAGAGTGTAGCTTTCCAATAGTAAAAGAATTTTCCGAATCGGTTCAAAAATTTCGACGCCAGTGGTTTTCTCATTATTCTATTAATTTACATTGATACAGAAGTATATAGATAGTAATAGAAAATAAATGCAATAAAGAATATGTTACCTGCCTAAGAGATGATAGCAAATAGAAAACTTTGAAAGAATAAAGAAGGATTTTTCTTCTTAGTTAAAATTCGTTATATCGGAATCGAATAAAAAATACTAAGTTAGCTGTTTATCACAATACTTACAAAATAAGATTATTTTCGGTGTTTGTCTATGTAATTGTGTGTATATGTTAAATATCTTTACTGTATTCCGCTAAAGTTTACCAATTGGACCACAATAAGGGTATGTTCAAGTACCAGATAAGTACACCCAATTCAAATGAAGAGTACGGAAAACTAATTGTATTGGCCCTATCCCTTTCCCTCCTTGCCAGTGGGAGTATGCTCTACTTGATGTGTGAAAGTTTAATGAAGATATGTCATTATTTTTGACTATCTGAGTATGTAATTGTAATTTAAGATTAATAATTGAAAGCCTGATGAACATGTTTTGGTAAAGTTTTGTAATGATAATGGTTGTAAGTAGTACCTACGTTATTTAAATATAGAACTACCTATTTTTTAAATATGTATGTATAATCGTTAGCCGTCAATTTTAAATACGACCTTCAAAAGATGACTATCGTCATACTAAAATTATAAAACGAAAGTTTGTGAATGTGCATATCATGTGTGTAGGTAAGTTTGTTACATTTTCACGCAAAACGGATGAGCGGAATTTGATGAAACTCGGCAGTAATTAAACTTATACGTTACTCTTTATTCGAATCCGGGAATTCGAATAGTTCCCTTATTCAGTGGGTGAAACCGCTGACAGAAAGTTAGTTTACAGTACCATGTACATATGTACTAACAACGTTCATTCAGTTATATTTAGCCAGAACTAAATCTGAAAGCGAAACAGGCAACAAATCAATTGTTCCTCTAATTCCATTCGAGCTGGCATTGTACACGCTGGCCAGAATAGATAATGACGTCAGTTGTTCTGTTGGATCATCATTTATAGAGTAAACTGAGGATTAACCAGAAAAAAACAAACTCGAATAGGGATTTTCAAAGTATATTTTAGCATCATCATTTGCTTAGCTTAGATTATCATGTAGTTAACTGGGAATAGTTACCCATGGGGTTTATTGGGTATTACAAAAAAAAAAACACTGAAAAATTTTCATGTTGTAAGTACCCATCATCTGAGTAGCTTTTTCCAAACTATGTTGGAGTCAGCGTCTAGCTAGTATAACTGGATGCAAGTGAGTGCCAGTGTTTTACATGAAGCGATGATCTGTCTAACCTCCACAACCCAGCTACCTGGGTGAGAGGATTCCATGGTAAAGATGTGATGATGATGATGTCCTCCTAGCCGATTATCAGCTACGGCGGCTGATCTCATATAATTAGATACCAACTGCGCAGGGCATATTATAGTGCACAAGCATTTAAGCAGACACAGATGCACTCCCTATTCCTTAACTCTCATAGCCCGATGGGACGGCAATCCGACACGACCGGAAAGAAATCAGGCGCAGGACTGACATTTACGTGCTCTCCGATGCACGATGTTAAAGATGTATAATAACGGCTAGTACCCACAAAGTATCTTCCGAAATACGGTGGTACTCCACGGATAGACTGCTCCAAGTTTTCCTTAAACTTATGATCGATTCACCCCTGTGGCTGTTACTTAACCACGTAACCACGAGCCCCCTCAACTATAAACTATATCATATAAATATGCAAAGATCCTTCGCAGCCGTAAAACTTACTGTACATAACGAGAATATATGAGTGTGGTAAAACTACTTTGATGTCAAGGAAACCTATAGTCTCCAGGGACTGACAGAGTTATGAGTTCAGGAGTAATATGAGAAAACTGGCTTTATCCTGCGGTTTTACCCGAGGCCTGATCGAAATCATACCTGATTAATCTTATCTAGACATACTTATATTCTGTACTATGTAATCTAGATCTGCGGAACGTATTAGGGATTAAGCTCAAATACGACAGTGCAGGTTTGATTCCCAGGTGAGACAAGTACTTATGTTACTTTTTTAAAGTTATAAATACTTTCTAAGTGTATCTAGAAAGGTGAAGAAAATCCCCTTGAAGAAAATTGGACTTAAAAAGTAAAAAAATCTGCATTGAGCAAGAGTGATGATGACCTACGCACTGCAGTGGGACATTAAAATAGACTGATCATGATTATAAGTTTACTAGACTTAAAATCCCCCTAACTCTAAACCTGGTAGTGTAAAATCCTAAAATCACATTACACAATAAAAGCTATGCAAACAAAACAAAACCTACAGAATTAAATTTATCTCATCAGAGCAGACTAGATGAGCATTCGAAACGGTTCTAAACAAGCATTATATCTACTTCACCCGGGTATTGTGGAGATTTTGACGGAAACTGTCTGGTGTAGGGATGGCAAACAATTGTCGACATATGTGTCAAATTCCTAAAAAACTAATAATTATATGTATAGTGGCGTGTCTTCAAGCACATAGTCATCTATACTAATATAATAAAGAGGGTTTTTTTTTGTTTGTTACCTAAAGGCTCCAAAACTGCTGGACATATTGTCTTTCACTGTTGGAAAGCCAGAGTATCTCCGAGTTTCATAAAGGCTATATTTTATTTTTATAAACCGCGGGGAACAGTTAGTCATTAAATATTGGGCATTTTTTATATTTCAAAATTAGAATGCTCGAGTCTCTAGACAGCTCTTGCTAAGCTGTACTTTATTCGGATGTAGGAAGCAGTTCACTCGTGAAACATGGGAATTGAAAAACATATTGTTGTACACAATATCAAAAGTAATAATTTAGATGCAAAATATTGGCGAGCCCGAATTACTTACATATTTTGCCACCACGGGCAAGCGTGCCTTACGTTTTCCATCCCTGTTCTAAAGGTACAATAATCAGTTGCCTTTGTAGAGTACTCCTCTTGTTGCCTTTGTCAGTTTTAGGCAAACCTAACTAGGGTTGTGACAATGATGTGAAAGCTTGTAATTTGTCAAATGTATGTCTGGCTCGGTGGACAGGGAGGCATTTTGATGATCATTCTGAGAAGAAGGTTTTAAGCATTAATGTGAATGGGGATGACCAAAGAAACGGACGGATTGTGTGAAAGCATTTCGATATAACATAACATAGCAAATTGAGATATGACATAGTAACAAAAATCATGAGAGGTGGTCTCCGACCTACGAAGACTATGTACAAATTTATTTTAGTTTTTGCATAATGTAAATAGGTAGATATGTAGGTCCCGGCTGTCATTGAACATCCTTGGCAGTCGTTACGGGTAGTCAGAAGCCAGTAAGTCTGACACCAGTCTTACCAAGGGGTATTGGGTCGCCCGGGTTGAGGGGGTCAGATAGAGCAGTCGCTCCTTGTAAAGCACTGGTACTCAGCTACATCCGGTTAGACTGGAAACCGACCCCAACTATGTTGGGGTCGGTTTCAAAAACCTCTTATTTTACGTATAATTTACTACTAATCTCTCATGAAGCCGATTTAGTAAAAAGGTTCATAAAGCTACATTCTATACAGGTATCTTACCTTGAAAACTCTAAAGTGCCTCTGACTTATGGAACAAATGAGTTGTGGTTGCCTCTCATTTTATGCACTTTAATGGCAATTTCATGGCTTTGCTTAAGTTCAGAATATTGTCAAGGTGAATGAATTATACTTAGTCTAAACACTAGACCACCGCCAAGCTAGGTGAAATATGAAATTACTAGCTTTTGCCAGCGTCCAGTGGGAACTAGGTGCTTTGCTTACTGGAACAAAAAGTATCCTTTAGCCGTCCACCATTAATGACTACCAAACACTGAAGTTATTTCTCAAATTAGGTCAGTATTTTCTGAGATAAGCGCGTTCAAACAAACCCTTCAGCTTTGTAATATTGATGTCCTCCTAGCCGATTACTAGCCACAGCTAGACCAACGAGACAGGCAATATAGTAATATTAGCATGGATGTGTTAAACTAATTACCAATTTACACATAACACGTCTTGAAAGCCTCAAGCCATACAGGAAATTATCGAACAGCCTACATTATATTGGCATCTCAAGCTTCATTTCGACATAAAACAACGCCATTGACGCCACGGGAAGCTTATTACAAACGCCATGGTGGTACACTTATGGGGTATTTACAGAAACTGTTATGGCTTATTGCACATTATTTAACGGGGTATATTATTAGAAATTATCCCTTGTTATTAGAATTTTTTTTATTTCTATATTAGAAATTATATTTTGTTATTATATTAAAATGCGTATTTTACATTGACATATAATTCTTTATTATGTAATGTTATTATGTAATGCGAAAGTATATATTTACGTGTGTCTGTCGCGCTTACACGCCAAAAAAACTACTGAACCAATTTGATACATAGAAAGTCTATAGCCCGAGAAAAGATATGAGCTACATTCCGAATGGAGAAAAGCGGGCAAGAAACTCCTTGGTAGTTGCTGTAAGTTGCACTATACTTAGAACTTTAACGATAACCGAATCATTTTCAGTTGTCAAATCACAGCAAGTATACGACTGGTTATGGTTTGGTTATCGCTACCGTTAATTGGTGCAACTGTCTTAGTGTTAACAATTAGTTATGCTAGCTAAGCATATTATCTTTATATAAAGCTAAGGATAAATAGCATGCCATTATTTATTAAAAGCTTTCATCCCTTTCTATTAAACTATTTCTCCCTTACCGAGGACCAACCCTACTCAGAAGTGTGTCTATCACTCATATTCTGACACAAATCTATCCCCTGGGCTTACATCATTTAATTTTCAGCTCTATTCCCTTGTAATAAAACGGATTATCAACTGAAAGTTAGACGAAAGACGACGTGAATTGATAGTTAAGTGATAAGAATTATGGCCGTGTAGTGAAACGCCACTCAATTTTAAGGATAGCTTCATAATATTAATACATCTCTGCCACACTTACTTATATTTAATCAATAGTTCACATATACAGCATTTTTTATGTCATGTTATTTCGTTTAAAAATATTTTTCAATACTTAAGTAAATAGCTGTTTCTTGACTTCGGAAAAACTTTAGCACGTACTCATTTAAAATAAAGCCTATGTAACGCAGAGATAGCTTATAACTTTCCAAAAGTGTTATTTTTTTTTTTCAAATCGATTCAATAGTTTCGGAGCCTATGAATAAACAAAAAAACGTTTTCTCTTTATTATGTTATGGTACCTATAGAGGTAAACAAAATATTGCCTAAAATTCACACCACATTTCAGAAACCTATTAATCACGTGACAACCTAAACGCTATGCAATAAATAAAAAAACGCCCCAATATATCACTAAACTGCAAGCCTAAAAATATCAACTGCAGTGAAAATTTTCAAAATACAACGTAGCTATTGAGCCGGTAAAATGGACAGTGTAAACTGTAGAGTACACTGCACACTGCAAACTTTTAGTCGGCCGATAGTTTGTTTGAGCTCATAAATCAGTATGAAGATGATGAGTACGCACATTATAAAGATCAGGTATTTAGCCGGTATCAGACCAACTGAAAACTTTCATTGGAATCAAGAGTACCAGTGTTTTACAAGGAGCGACTGCCTATCTGAACTCCTCAATCCTGTTACCCGCGCAACCCAATACCCCTCGGTTAGCCTGGTTGTCAGACTTCCTGACTTCTGACTGACCGTAACGACTGTCAAAGATGTTCAATGACAGCTGGGACCTACATATTGCAATTAAGACCATCTTAAATAAAAATTGCTCAATCAGGTCAATTATCGCCCGACTGTTTATTGCCGAACTGTTTCTGCAGTGTGCTCGTCGGCTAAAATGTAGTGCACTTCTCATGGCTTACAGTGTAACACACTCGGTACTTTACTGTGTACACTTTTTGGCCTCCAGTGTAATGTCATAAATCTTGCTTCTGTGGCTAATGCATGGTACGTACATTTTGCTTTGCGATTTTTTAGGGTTCCATAGCTAAAGGGTAAAAAGGGACCCTGTAACTAAGACCTCGATCTCCGTCTGTTTATCTGTCGGTCCGTCTGTCTGTCAGCAGGCTGTATCTCATGAACCGTAATAGTAAGACAGATGACGTATAATGTCTGACAATAATGATGTAACTAGAATATTCAGGAATTTTGTATGGGAGCCATACAACACACTACGAATATCATCATCATCATCATTGTCCCACTGCTGGGTTGCGGCCTCCTCTCACACGAAGAAGGATTGACCGTTAATCACCACGCTTGCTCAATGCAGGTTGGTGACATCAGACATTATAAGAAGTTCAGGTTTCTTCAAGATGTTTTCCTTCACCTTTACTCAGTCGTTAAAGATAATGGTACGGAACCCTTTGTGTACCAGTCCGTTTGTATGCGGCCGGTTTTTTAGAGTTCCGCAAGAATGCAAGGAAATCGTACGTCATATGTTTTTATTTCCCAACTCGTGTTGAAGTTGGTACACCGCTTGTTGGTAGCTGAATTTATGAATGTTTTGCACTTTGCCTTCTAACTTTCATATTGGAGTTTGTGTTTGAGAAATTTCAAAAGTTAAGAAAGTTAGTTTATGCACTTTTCTAGAAATGTTATGAAAAGGCAAAATTGCATTACTAGAAGTGTGTTATTATAACCAATACGGTAAAGAAGTTTGACACATTTTTAGTGTAGCATTTTCTGAAAAAATCTTTGAGAAACATATAATTAACAGTTATAATTGCGCAGTTTGTCTTGAAAGTTAAAAAAAAAAAAAACATTTTTCTATCTTGCTATTTGAACCTAACACCGTTTTATCTCATAAATCTTATTAATAGCTACAATTCTAATTAAAAATGCAATTAAAACACCAACAGAATATTTCAATCATTTTCTAATAAGGCAATTACAAGCTGGAATAAGGCCTTCACACATGAACGAAACGTTTACCAAAGATATGAGATATTGCAATCGCCGAGTGTAGAATGCGTTGCGATAATTGGAGTCGCTACGATAAGTATTTATTCGTCTGTAAGTGCTCTTAGAAATGTATGTTAATATTAATATATTTGCAGACGTAAATTAGTGAAGCGTTTCGGTGATATTTTGATGTTATATTAATTTGTAGATTTTGTGTTTCCATATTTATTTTGTATGCTATCGAGGTGAGATTTTGTGAGATACTTTAAACTGATATTTTATTCACAGTTTATAAAAGAAGCGTGGTACTCGTGTTTTTATTCTGTGTCAGTTAAAGTTAAAAAAATGTTAAAATTCTAATAAAAAAAGAAAAAATAAAAAGATAAATTATCTGTATTTTATGTGTGTAAATAAATTATTAAATAAATCAATTTAAAAAAAAAAACCTAAAATACCCGAAAATACTAAACCGATTATAAATATCTTGGTAACGTGGGCTTTATTTTATCTAGGTACAGAAAAAAACGTTTCCTGGGAAGCGGATGACATCTAGAACAATAAAAATCATAAACTATTCACTCCTGAAAAATGATTTACATGTAAAATGAGAACTTTATTATTCAAAGCTCAAATATCCTCAAATGATTCGCCCATCAAATTGAATATTATTATATTTCGCGTGGTGGAAATAACGCAAAATTATTAATTAACTAGTGTTCATTTAATATTGCCTAATTAGTGGTATTGAGTACCAATTGTTTTGTTTCAATGACGGAATAATTAGGTAACTAATAGGCGGTCTAGGACTAAAGTTTTGTTTTAGGTAATAATGAATATTGAACTGTTTTGTAGAGGTACTTGTTTTGTGTTGTGGTTTTGTTTGTATTTTGTTATTTAGCCATCGACGCGATGGATAAATACTGCTATTTTGGTGAATTGCACTTTTGATATTTTCGTAATATTTTTTTTACATCTAGCTAATCCTGCAAATCCCTTCAAATACATATATATTTATGTGCAAAAACCAAAAAATAAAATTTATGTGCTCGAAACAGTTTTATAAAGAAGATTAAAAGTTTACCAATTCAATAAAAAAATAATACTAACGATTTATTTTATCTAAAAGCGTAACCGACTGATAGGTTCATTCACACTGAGCACAAATATTATTCGTACAATTTCATACATATTTGATCTGTCCTCAAACATACCACTTTTCAACTCCCATCATTTACACTACTTTTTTTCTATTCAACTGAAAACGACCAAAAATAATTGCCTACGGAACCCTTCGATCCCACATCACGCTTGACCGTCTTTCAAACACGCATTGTCAAAACTGATAGTCGAGGGATTTCCAAGCCTTTGCTGTATGAACGAAAAATGTCACTTCGGAGTACCTTTCAAGCGTCGAAGTTTTTTGTGGACCCACAGAGAAAGGAAATATAGCGGAGATGCCATAAGGTAGGTAGGTCAGGCGTAGGTTGTAGGTCAAGTAACGTACGTGATCAGTAACTTGAACTAACGAGGCGTCCGCGTTCGCTGTCAAATCAAGACGAATCTGTCAGTGTTAAAATTAGTCTTGATTGGTGATTTAATTTTGTTAATGACACGGGTTCTATAGAAAGCGTATAAGGGCGGAGCTAGTAACATATTTCGTCCCCCGATTACACGCATCTTGGCGCTATACTTAGGAGATATTGCTTTATGACATCTCTAGTAATTTAGTGCTCCATGTCCATCACCTACTCATGAACATACCAATTTTTTTAAATAACAAAAATCGTTGACAGATGTCACAAAGAATCCGAACGCCTTGATATTTCGTACGTATTTGAACTAGAAAAAGGTGCCTGACCCACCTGTATTATGGTATCTCTGCTTATATGTATTTCTTTACTCCGTGTTTCTACCCTATATCATTGGAATGGGTTTCACAAGTTATTTATTGTGAGCAATCTTGATAAGGGGATCGACGCTCCTGTCATATCTTGGTGGTTTTTCTACTTCTGGGTGAATTATTTTTGCTTTTAGCTGTCGCATTTGTAACCTAGTTGTTTTTTGGTTGCGTGAAGAGTGAAATCAGTTACCAATTTAAGTAGGTATCTTTTCATTAAATAACTTTATTTTTTTTTATAAAAAAATCTATCGTAATGTTAATTAGCTCAGTTACTTTAATTAGATAGTTATTTTAAACTAACTGTTTCCAGTAATTTCGCCTTTATACCGAAGGATCTACTTGCCTTCCTGTGATAAGCATGTTCAAGCAGACTCTTGTATTATTATAGAAGAATAGTGTTTCGAGTATCTGATTCTTTATGTTACGATTTCAATAATACATCCAACATGAAACTACAGCAAACACACCACCATTGAATTCCACTAAGATTCAAATCAAAAGTTTTGAGTAAATCTCAAGCAGTTTCCAAGTCAATAATCTCTAATGCTATTGAATCCATATATTGTTAGATATCCGGGATTATAGTTCGGGGAACTATCGGCTAGTTTACCCGGGTTTATGCAGCGAAGTCCCGGATTTATCCGTTTGTACTTATGTGTTTGTAATATGATTGTGTGAGTGATGTGGTATCTCGTTTGTATAACGTTAGTAGGTATATTTCTTAGAATAAGGTCAAAATATTGGGAAATATAGGTACATACGTTGCCTCATAGATGGTAAGAAATACAATAATATGTTATGTTCGACAATTATATAAGATAGGTATGCAAATATATGTTGGTAGGTACATACTTTATTAATTAATTTTTCAAAGCTTTTTTGTCTCATTTTTAGGGATCCGTACCAAAGGGTAAAATACCAGGCTGTATCTCATGAACCGTGATAGTTAGAGAGCTGAAATTTTCACAGATGATGTATGATTGTTGCTAATATAACAACAAATAGTGAAAACAAGAATTTAATAAAAAAAAATGGGGGGCTCCCATACAACAAACGTGATTTTTTTGTCCGGTTTATAAATCGGTACGGAACCCTTCGAGCGCGAGTCCGACTCGCACTTGGCCGGTTTTTTTATTCAATAATCCTACAAAAACACATCCGATTAATTATTTACAATACAATATGTATGATTCTTTCCATAAATATCTGAGTTTGCACAACTATATTCAAACTTAAATCACATAGCAACCAACCCAGCAATTGCGACCTACACCACTGACAAACACATAAACACAAGAACTCATTACGCATTTACGACAGAACGTTACTATAAAAATAGTTCTAGAATCTTCTAAACAACAAAATCTATTTTTAACAAGAGAATCATACACTGCCTTGCAGAAAAAACGAGCGCGTAAACAATATATCTTTTCATCACGCTTGGTTATAAAAGTCAGCTAAGATTAATGCTCACGAAGTCTGTAAAAGAATTTGCATACCAACCAATTTATAGTTTTTTAATTGATACACTTGAGATGAAAGAGTTTGATACTGGTTGGTTACTTTTACAGGTTGTTAAAGTTCGATAAGAGTGAATCGTAAAAACTGCAAATACTTTTTAAAAATAAGGTGTGTATTTAGCAGGAATTCTGTTGCAAAAAATAAACATTTATTCAAATTAAACATGAAGATATTTTTAAAACTGAAACTAGACCAATTTTATCATTAAAACTACAAAACTTTTAACTTATAAATCGATTCAAAAAAATTGGTCCTCATTGCTGTCGGCCGGTAGTGTACTCAATAGGCTGGCAGTATTGTCACATTGAATGGTATTGCTTAATCACTGGATGAAGTAAAAGCAAAAAAAAACGGTTTAACTACCTAATTTCGCTTCTCAATGTGCCTTAAAATCGAAGGTCAAAGTCAACCAATAACTTCTTATATTCAAATTTTTCAAGTAAACGCATATCAAATTCCCTTGACCCCAACAAAACCGTTTGATCTAACATAAAACTGTCTACGCAAGTTCCCATAAAATTATAAATCTAGGTACTCGTAAATATTTTAACCCATGCATAGTTTCGCATACCCTCACATTTTTTCTCCACCATTCAATTTTCCCTATTTCCATACCGTTGACATAGCAGAACTTCGTATGAGATGAAAAGTGCCGTACATACGTAACCAGTTTACCAAGACCCCTCGTATCAACCTCCTATATGAAAACGAGGTATAAAATTTTGGATGTATGCAAAATCAGGGGTCAACTTATAGTGGTCAATCAGAAATTCCCAACTCGCGTTGTCATCCATTTTTCTGAAAGTTCACTTGTTTTTGTAAGTGTAGTTATGGTTCTTAGTAGTTTGAACCGTGAAATTGCTGGACAAAAGTTTCTTTATAAAATGGCTAGTAAGGAGTTTTTAAGTTTTTCTTGTGAAAGTATAATTTTGGAATCAAAAGGCACTTTTTTACAATTTTGCTATTTTTTGTGTTGTGGTCTTCTAAATATGTATCTATAGGAAGACACGTCCTTACTCTTCGGGTCTTGGTTTGGTTTAAGGACTTTAGATAAATCACGATTATTTTGTTGTTATATAACATGACTTAACACCTTAGGCATTCACTACCACTCAACCTTTACGTTCTCAATAACTAAAAACCCCAATTCATCCAGGTTTCTATCCAAAACTGTTATATAATAGAAGACAAAGTCACAACCAGTCCAGTAGTTAGTTACCCCATAAAAATCATAAGTCATACCTTTCCCTATAAGCCATTCGTCATTCTGATTTACATACCACCATGCGTAGGAGTCTATCATAATATTCCGCGTTTAATATAACGCATCGTAATAAAATTCCCATAAAATATGGATAGGCCATAAACTAAGTTTATGGGGCCCTAATAGGCTTTTATTGAATGGTTGTGATAATATTACCTAATAATATGATAAATTATGAGTTTCGGTTTTTGAAGGGTGTTGGCGGCCATATTTTATTTTATACCCATTTCTTTGGTTTCATTTATCTATCATAATAAATTAATCGTTTTCCAGTTAACTTCCAGTTCCATCATCAGATCAGGTTGACAGTAACGTATTATTGTGTTCTCATCAGAACTATACAGCCAATTTGCATGATGTTAGGATCCTTGGGAGATGGTGAAATAAGTTCTAGAAATAAATCTTAGATTCCATTACATAACTATAGGTAAACTTAATAAAAGCGTGTTTAGGATCTCTTATAAATCCTATGAAACACGAACCTAATGCCTAAAATACCAACTTGAAAAACTCCAAAGTTCTCGGAATACAATTAATTCTATTCCCCAAAAAACGGAGCGGAAATCTTCCGACAAAAAAATCGCAAATCGCAAACTTTCTCTCTTTATGAATCACTGGAGCATAAAATCAGAAATTCTTTGGATCCCTGCAATAATTTCGTCAGCAAATGTAAGGGCTCTTGTCAAAGCTCATAGGGGCTTTGTCAAGGAGAACAAAATGACTAGCGGAGATGTCATAACGCAATATCTCCTAAGAAAGTAGCGCGCCAAAATGCGGGTGTTCGGGCGGACGAGGAACGTTACTAGCTCAGCCCTCATGCGCCGTCTATGGAACCTACCCATTATTTTAAGAATAGAGTCATAAACAAGGACCCCGAACGCCTCGTTAGTTCTAGTTTGACTGATCACTCCTACCGTACGCTGCTTGACCTACAAAAAGGCGCCTGACCTAGTCACTTTGACCTACAAGGCGCCTAATCTGCCTTTCTTAAGGCATCTCCGCTCATCATTCCTTCCTCCGTGTTCTTTATATACTTGTAAAAGGAATAGACAATGAAGGTCAAAAGTAATGGCCTCATTTTCACTTGTCTATGGTAGTAAGAGGGTTAACGACTATGGTTTTATGTGCGCAAAGTTCCTTGGCACAGTCTAACTGACCACTAAATGTTAATTTGATCTTAAGTTTTAAGAGGTTTATAGAGCACTTCACTTTCTGTCAGAAGTATCCTGCTTCCTGTGGGAACTTCTACTGCATCGGGATAAAAAGTAGGCTATCTTATTTTGATACTGCCTTGTTGCATCAAAATCCATTCAGTGGTTTGCGCGGTTAGAAGTTACAATGTTACATACACACAAACTTTTACCTGATATGCAGAAACGTATTTTTCAGTAACTTTAATCAACAGGTTTTTTGGTCTTCCTATTCCAAGCTCCAAGCTACAGAAAACCAACGCCTCGTTATTTTAATTTCTCCTAACATCGTTTTACCCATAATTTTCTCCGTACTAAGGATTTTCCCGGGAAATTCAATAGAAGTATTTTTTTCCCCATTTCCGAGATACTTGGATAATGATTATACTTTTACGAAGTTCAGAATTGCTGGCGTCGAATTTCTAAAGATTTCTTTCCAATTTATTTTTGGTTTGACACAGCTGTTCACGGGAGTTTGGTGGTGAGAATGAATTGTATGTCGCGACGGTAAATTAGGCTGACGTTTATCAGGTTTTGCGCACTGGTGGATTTTTCTAGCGGGTGTCGCACGGTTTTTAATGTCGCTTTTGTCTTCTTGAAAATCTGCAACTGTGCAAAGGCGTAGTTCACGTCTTGAAACTAGCTATACTATGCTAGCATTTCATTCAAGATTTTTAGACTTGTTTGGAAAAAAATAAGCTTAAGTGTACGGAAATTATTCCAGTTCAAAAGTAAAATTCGGATAAAAAAGGGTGTAACAAAATAGAAGTAATCAAAATCCTTAACACAACAGTTTCAATCATACTTGCAAGCCAATATTTTCAGTCCATGTTTCATGGAAAAAGTCATTAAAAACCTCGAGTACACAAAAAGGTTATTTATATAGACAGTGCAAGTATGTATATTTTGTTCAGTCATTCCATAGGCGTACCATGACTGCTCTAAAAAAAAATGGACCTAATTCATATTAGTACTGGCTATTTTCAGCTTCGAGATACTTTTGGGGGTTTTTGTACCTGATTAAACATATTATACTTAATATGTCATCATCATACGTCTCGCCTTTTCCCAACAAGGTTGAAGTTTCCACTCTCATCGGCTACAGTTGAGTACCAGTGTTTTACACGGACCGACTGCCTATCTGACCTCCTCAACCCAGTCAGCTGGGTAATCCGATACCCCTCTGTAAGACTGCTTATATCAGACTTTCTAGGTTCGAACTACTCAAAACTACTATTTTCAAATAAATAATTTAAACCTATTCAGTTCATCTAATTTATATAAGCACAGCTGACTTTCACATGAAATTCATATATAACATTTGTAAACAGCTTTGTGCAGATAATTTAAATGTTTTCAAGAGCGATTTAATGCGAATATTATAAAAGATATTGTCAGCAAGTTTTTCTCAGTAATTGGATAAGGTATACATCTTGCTAATGATGTAACTTTACAATTCAATTCTAGTCTTTGTACAGATTGAAACTCAATTTTTATTCCTCGCTGTGTAGAAGCGAACGGTTTTCAGAAATATTCTGAAATAAATTCTTTTTTAATTTTTGATAGGATTATGTAAAATGTTTTAAAGGAATACATAAGTATATAGAAGTTTTTTTTTCTATAATGAATCAAGTTAAGTACCTAAATTAACTCTTATGGCAAATAGGTAAACCAATTTCGATGGGTACATGCTTATCATTTAAAATCTAATCGGTGTTTAGTATAAAACCTGTTAAAACCAGATCAGACAAAAGACACACAGACAGGCAAAAGCACAAGCTCACCGCACCACCTAATAACCAACCTTACTACTTACGCAATAAGGTTGAAAATCACATAGCCGTGAATCTATAGAACAGTCTTGTCGACCCACTTAAGAAAGGCGCTACATATATGAGGTTTGAATATTAATCCGCATTTAAAAGGCAGTTGTTCCCCTCCCCTCCCCTTCTCCCCTCACTTCACTCCCGCACTTGGCACAAGAGACTCGTTAAGCTATAGTTCCATAGAGCAATCTGTTCAGATCAGCGCTGTGAGGTTTGGTTTGGTGTTGCCATTTTAGGACTTTACCCAGAATAAAGGGTGTTAAAAGTCAAGGGACTGGAATTCAAATGCTCCTCAAATCATATTACGGTGCATGCAAAGATATGTTACTTTTTGTGGGCTGAACACGGTAAGATAGTAACTGTGATTGATTTGATTAAACGATTATTTTGACTCTACTTTTTTTTATTTTTTTACTTCTGATTTTTGTTTGTCTGATTGGACCGCACACATATGCATCGATGACCCTATTGCCGGCGCTACCAGTGCTGTCAATCCTAAGTGTCATGCTTCGAACACATGCGCGTGTAAGTGACATTGTTAAGAACGTTAGTGTTTACAAGAGAATATATTTAACAACTGTTTACTAGAGAATATATTTAAACTGTGGTTCATATTTTGGCCAACTGCACAACCGGCTCGATAGCTCTATAATGGTGGAAGAAGGGTGTTGACATACTTCGACCAAGAGGCTCGATACGGCTCAGTCGATCTGTAGTGTTAGGTTCGTAATATTTCAAGATGGCCGCCGTGGTATCTTGGAAAGAGAGAATGGTTAACAGATTAATATAGGGGCGAAAAAGACAGGGTTTTAATCAAATTTTATTCAATGACTAATAATTTTAGGGGGTCTGTCAATCTATACTTACATAAGTATATGTTTATGCCAATATAATGATGAGGATTTATTTTGTTTGTTGCTACTCAAAAGGCTCCGATACTACTGAACCGATTTGGAAAATTCTTTCTCTACTGGAAATCTACACTCTTCCCGAGTAACATAGGCTACATTTTATCTAGATACGGGCAGAAGTTTCCACGGGACGTGGCTGAAACCGTAAACAGTTAGTAAGTACACACGTACCTATGGAGATAACATAGCCTTTATTAAGTAGGTAGATATATTAAACGTCATACAGAGTTAGAAATACATAAAAATCCTTACAATAGGACTCCTTTTCTAGACATTTCCATTAACAGAATCTGGAAACGAATGGAATCGTTATTTATGATTTATGGAATCCAATACTAAAAACTAGTGACGCAGAAAGATAAAAATATTCGAAAGACCAGTGTAGGAAGAACTGCGGATTTTAATAAATCACTTATTTATTTGAAAGGATGATGGGTCAACGGAAAATGGTCGGTCAAACGTCAAACTTGTTGTGGCCCAAACGATTATTGTGAATAAATGGCATTTTTCATAGACTATGATATTTTGGGAGATCGGTCTAGGCAGTTATTAATAGATTTTGGAAAATTCAGGAAGCCTTTTTTTAGAAATATTTGAGGGAGGTAAATACATAGGTATACCTATTGGGCCAAGATTCAAATCTATACATACTTAAAGCTGAAAAAGTAAGTAATATCAATCATTTATTCGCAACTGAAAAAATATTTGTATTTCCAGATTTTCGAGTTATGCCAGATAAGACTGGCACAGAGAAACTCTCTTATAATATGGTGGAAACCATTATCAATTTTACTCATTCTTTCATAACACTACTAAAGAAGAATTTCAAAAATAATAGACAGCACCACAAATCTTCATTAAATCCTCAAACTACAAATAACACTGGCCACAACTGCAATTTACCACAGACAATAAAAGAAAACTTTTTAATTTCCGGCACGTTCTAAATATAAAAAGAAAATGGCTTCATGTGTACTCGGCCAGCTTTCTTAGAAGCAATTACATAATTGGAACACACCTATCTTATTACGGGGAAGACTCACACACACACACAAACATATGTATATGTACATCGATATTACTAGTGTGTGTGTATTTTAAGGGTGCGTTTAAGTAAAAACCTTAAAAAGTAAACTAAAAGGCAGAACCAGCGTTTAAGCATTATTTAGCTACGAAATTACATTAATTAAAACAGATACATTATATGTATATGCTCAGAATATGCACATTATATGCTCAGAATTATTACGTTGATTGCTGTAAAAGATTTTGGTTAGTGGCAATAATGGGCTCATTGAATGATGGTTGCAGAAAGTTAATTTGGATCTGTGCTACTTGTTAAATGGGTTGTGGTAGGTTGGTCTATACCACTACATATATTAATTTAGTTTGAGATATAATGGATATAGGGGAGATCTCTTTTAATTACAATACTCAAATAGATCAGGATATACTTTATTGGTACCTTGTACCTAACATAACTTTTAATTAAATATAACAATAGGCTTGGCAGGTAATAATATAATATGCATTAGGTACTTATTCTCTTTTTCTTTTCTTAAACACGAAAACAAATAATCAAATCCTCTTAAAACAATAGAGAACGTGAACCTTAAAAACAAAAAAGATTTTTCTTTGTAAAAGCGTATTTTTTATTCCTAAGGGACAAAAGGCAATTTATTCGGCGTAACTTCAATACTTGTACCAAATTATTATGTCTTTGAGTCATATTTTTAAAGCTTATTTTATGACCTCTGAGTATAGTGACCCGCGGTCAAATATTATATTTTACAAAGCGACTGTAATATTTTTCTTTCTCACCTTTGGGTTTAACCTAAATAAATACTGGCCTTTGTGGATTAAATGTTTTTTCGACGTTTTCAAAATGGCGGCTTGTGATGTAGATTTTTCACAGAATAAGATTTATTGAGGATTATTCTATACATAAATATAATAAGGTAGTCATAAATAAAAAAACTATTTCGTTGACATAACTAAAAAACAAGATAAATATATTTGTTATCCGTTGCAAATTGATATTCAAGCAAAAAACCAAAACATTTGCACAATTTTTAATTTCATTCCTCTCCAGCTCTGAAACCCAGATAAAATATCTAACAAAAACTCTATTGAAGAATTTTCCGATAATCTGCTCGCATCTTCCATTTTTCATACTCTCTGGTTTGACGTGAACTAAACGAACCTCCTTCACTATAATAAAGTTTAATTTAAATTTTAATCAACGAACGCACTGGTTTACATTGGATTTTTAAAAATAGAACGCAATTGCTGGTTGCAAGATTTGAAAATTGTTTGAGCGGGGAATTTGTTCGATTTTCAAATACGTTGGACTGGTTTTTGACTGTTTTTATTTGATTTTTTGATTGGATAGTAGTTGGTCGTTGAAAAAAGGTCCGTTTTGTATTTTTAGTCTAGTGTTCAACAGGTGTTTAAGTTTTGTAGTTAGGCTGCTTATGTTTAAAATAGACCTTTTACCTAGCTTACACGAAGCAATAAAGTTATTAATTTTGTATATAAAGGTATACATTAGAAAGCTACTGGTATACCTAATAATAAATGTATACCTATACTTTACATCTCCAAAATCGTTATTTTTATTCACGTACTGCCACGATCATTACGAACTACACTTTGGAATTTCGACGTTCGAATTGAATTTTCATGTTGTTGCGGTCACTCTAATGGTAAGGTAGGAACGAACGAATGAATTTGTCGATAAAGAACGAATGTATCGATAATGTTAGGATCATTTTAGGGACGTGACATTGCTATATTTTATTTCCTATATTTTCGTGTTGTTGCAGTCACCGTATTGCTAAGGTAGGTACGAACGAATGAATTTATAGATAAAGAACGAATGTATCGATAATGTTAGGAACATTTTTGGGACGTGACATTGGTATATTCCGTTTCATATATTATGAACGGGAGGCAAAGCTTATGTGATAAATTATATGTATAGTTTAGAAAGAGCTGGTCTTTTACTTGTTAATACTTAAGATGCCTGGTTCCTATGATCAAGGATGTATTATTTTATATACTTTTTACAGCGACATTCAGTCCAATGAAGAAAAGGTATATATATAATTATGATAGCGATAAGCTTATTTGATTTAAAAACAAGCAAACACACGCAAACACACATAGGCACTCACAGAAAGTATATGTGTTTTTTCAGGAAAACTAGGAGGTATATGTTTTTACAAATATCAATATAACTCAGGCCCTCACATAATCTTTATATATAGTCAATGAAACATATCTACGTACTCTTCAATCTGCCGTCATCTCACAACTAACATTCTTTCCACCCATATCGTCTTTCACACAAAACAAAAGCGTATCGCTACCCAAATGACGTTCATACCAGCCAAGTATAATTGATGATGAAGTAGATATAACCCAATCCAGCCTCCTCATGGGAAATAAAATATTACGCGAAATAATTGACCAATCAATTCCTCGCTGATGAGGGTGATCTAAATTCAATTTATTAGACGTTAGAAATGCGCATTTTGTGTACAAGTTATTGGGCAAACATAAAGGTTGGGAAATAATATTTTTTCGTATCAAAAGTTGCCTTTATTGAGATAGGAAATCATTAGATGATCCCTAGCGCTGTGGGTACAGCGTGAGGGAATGTCAGACTCTTACTGACTAAAACCCACCATGTTCCTTCTGGAGCCCTCCGTGTACCAGGGCGGTGGTAACTCGCAAGAATGCTCTTATTTAAGCAATAGTTCTTTGTTTCTATGGACATTCTTGATTTTTTGCATATTTAAAGCAAATTCTTTTATTATCAACTTCATCGTTCTTAGCTGTAATTATGGGGTTGCCCATGTTTATAGCTGGAAAACTAATATTTTGTGCAGAATTTGAAAACGACTGTAAATAAATTGCAACTGACATCCTCAACAGTTTAAAAAGATTAAAATTTACATTAAATTTTACATTTAAACTGTGTTTCTAGACTTGAGTCTGCAATACTTGGAAATGTAAATTGGACATGAATTCTGCAGTTTATCGTCGCTGCAATATTTTGTGAAGTTCACTTAAGATGCAGATAAAATTATGAGACCATGCATACTTTTTATTAACCGACTACAAAAAGCTGTTTATGAATTAACGTTTGTGTGCGATTGTCTCGCGTATGGCTGAATCGATTTTGATTCGGTTTCAGCATGGTATTTGTCAGTCTTAGGAGATGGTATTGGGTTATGTTATTTAAGACAGTTTAATTTTTTGTAAAATGTTTTTTTTTAGTTAATAGTTTACTGGCCTAGTCATAGTGGCGTTTAATATCTGTACCAATACATAACAGATTTTCAAATAAATAGAGTAGAAAATAAAAACAAACCAACATCCGTCTTTTTCCATCCCAACTTTTCGCACCACTGGCTTTCTAAAGGTACCTTTCCGAAACAAAAGCCAGTCGCGCACGACTTGACATCTGTCGTCGGCCACACGCATCTTTTGCACTACTTAGAAACGTTACCTTACATTTCCATTTTTAACACGCTATTATAAGGTCGATCTGTGATCTGTATGTAACTATGTCATGGAATCTAAAGTAACTAATTTAACCATCTGCCAAGGATCATAGCGACATGAAAATTGACAGCTGTATCTAGTTCTTACACCAGTCAGGCAAGTACCAATGGCAACTTTTCTTATGTTTGTATGTACTTTATAGTGTATCTTGTACACCAATGACTGTGTTCCAACCCCAGCATTGTTGAGAAAAACGCTCGAAAGATGATCTTAGCCGCACGCGACAGATGTTTGTGTCCAAAAGGAAGCTTTATTATTGTGACGACAAAACAGAATTATCGGTCACAATCTAACACGTAGCGTAAATAACTTAATTACGTTTGGGGAAGTCCGATTATTATATTTTGGACCCTTTTCGTAATATTTTTTGCAGCAAACGAAGTTATGTAATAAAAGTTATATTTTCATTTGAAGTAAAAGTGCCAATACAGATGCTTTATTTAATGTTAAATGTTCAGAATGATGCTATCCAGCGTTCTGAATTATTTGTTTTTTTTCATAAACCTCGGAATCTGAATTATCTCTGTTATGGTAGGTTAATGTTGAAAAGAGAGGGCGATTTGATAATTTTTATCTCTATAGACAAGTGTGAACTATTGTCCTGAATTCCTTAATTTATTAGAAACACAGAATTCAGTAAGCTATTCCGACTGTCTGAGGCCGCCTTTACAAAGATGCTTTATAATAGATCTCATACAAAATCTTTGCAGAAACTTTAATGCTAACGTAGGAAGTAGTTTAAGTTTGTTCCTAGAAACATTTTTCAATTAAAAACTATATTACTGCTGGATTATAGTTTCTTTTCTTTTCATAATCTCCAAGTTGGCTATGAAGTCTATACTTATATTGTAAAGCTGGAGATGTGGTGTTTTTGAGAGCTTATCTGAGAAACTACTGGCCCGATTTGAAGAATAATTTAAGTATTTCATAGCTTATGTTCCGTGGTTGGCTAAAAGCTTTTTGTCCGGGTGCGCGGAGTAGGTAATTCCCACAGTAAAGAGGTGAAAACGCCTATAGTCTTCCTCGATAAACACTGTAAATAAATCGGTAGAGTACGTAGTTCTTGAGATTACCGCGTTCAAGCAAACAAACTCTTTACCTTGAATTCGATCATCGTCGATGTTTTCTTAACCTTAAAGATGGTTATATCTGGTATGCAGCAATATTGTAAACCTGGTACAGTTTCATATAATAGGAGTAACTTTTCATAATGATTTATAATAATTCAGGGTTTGGTAAGAGAGATCAATAGCTACGTATTGGAAGGTAATGATGAATGCTAATCAATTTTTCATTCTTCTCAAATTACATAAATTCTCATTTTTTTCATAAACGGCAAATGCAGTATCTTCATGTACCACGTTTTCCTAAAAAATGTTCAAGGGAAATGTCATTATCGAACAAAAACTACAATCCTATACAAAACACCAAATATTTTTACATGTTACTTGTAACTCTGTCAGTACATATATTAATAAACTGTACACCAGTTCATACTCATCATATCTCAAGGTTAAAACTCATGTCAAAACTATTTCCATATATTTAGACTTTAAAATAATATTTATAAGATCCCGTTATAAGAGTATCCGCACACTACAAACTTTTAGTCGACCGATAGTTTGTTTGGGCTCATAAATCAGCATGAAGATGAATGGTAGTACGCACATTACAAAGATCAGGTATTTAGCCGGTATCAGAACGATTGAAAACTTTGATTAGAATCAAGATTCATCACCATCTCCCGAACCTTTTCCCAAATATGTTGGGATCGGCTTTCAGTCTAACCAGATGCAGCTGACTATGAGTGTTTTACAGGAAGTGACTGCCTGTCTGACCTCCTCAACCCAACACTCCTTGATTAAGACTGGTTGTCAGACTTCCTGGCTACTGACTACCCGTAACGACTACCAAGTATGTTCAATGACAGCCGGGACCTACAGATAATCTTGATTCCATCAAGATTATCTTAGAAAAAAATGCTAACCATTGGGTAAATTGTCGGCCGACTGTTTAGTCTCCAGTGTGTTCTCTAATACTTATTAACTACGAAAAAATACAGCCGTGGATTATATGAAATGTTTGTGAAGTCGTAAAACCTGGTTTATTTTAGTTCAGTACGTGAACGTTTTAATGTATCATGGATTTTTGACCGTTCTCGTTACTAACTAATGTGATAGACGCGGAACTGTGTTTTTTTTGTTATACTTGCGTTTAAACGGCTGGACTGATTTCAGTGGAATTTCATCTCTAAGGGTTTTTTAAGGTTTGGTGGAATTGCCTGTGTCTTATGCATAAAAATGTACCCTACAGCGCTTTCTAATGTTCAGTATTATTATAGTTAGTTCATATTGATTTCTGACACTTACTCGTATATAAGACATTTAAATAAAATTATTTTAACGGATTTTATCGCGGTTATATTAATATTATTTAATCCCGACGTTTCGGATCCTTTACAACATCCATGGTGACGGGCAGAGTTACTCTCACGCTGCACCCACAGGAGGTGTCATTTGATGATTTCCTTACTATAAAAAAGTATGTATCCTTCACTTCTTACACAAACTGTGTAACCAATTTCCGTGAAAATCGTAAAATGTTCAACTTGTTTGATCCACATTGTTATGAGCCATTATGTATTATCACACTGTAAAATCCAGGATTTCAGCTTCAAGGAAACACACTGAAGAAAATTTGGGTAGATATGCTATACCTATAAATTGGTACATGGACGTATCAAACATGGAAATATTTGTTTAAGTGAAATAAATGTGGAAATAAAGTTAGTTTCTACTTAAATCCTAATTCTTGATACATAATATACATACTTAATGTTTAATTTCTATAAAAGCTACTTATTGCCTGCGGGAGGGAAGTTCTCAGTTTCTTTGAGAATCGCGTTTTTAAGTTATATATTATTTATACAGTACTTTCTTAGAACTACAAAGGAGATATCTAATTATAAATATAAAGAAGGTATATATTCTTGGAACCTTTTACGTTATACAGGAGTGCAATAAAATTGCAGTGCTTTTCCATCTTGTTACAGCATGGACTATTTTTATATAGCAAACAGACGGGCAAATAAAAAGTAGAGTTACTCTTGTAGTAACTTCAAAGCGTTCCCGCCTACGCAGTGTATGCCGTATATTTTCCACTAGGACTTAGAACATTCAACCAACTGGAACCGACATAAGCACGAATCTATGCGAAAAAGTTCATTGTCATTCAATATCCCTAATACGTAATCTCTTCATCACCTTATGGTTGACTAGAAAGAATGTATGTAGCAACATGTAGGTACAAAGGCTGACTTAAAGTCATGTTGTGTAAAATAAATAAAAAGTCTGACAATAAGAACAGGGCACCAGGCAATGCAATAAACAGTGATAATTTACTCATGCATTTGCGATCACATAGTTACGCACACACAGGACAAAATTGAGAAGTAGGTATGACCGGCTTTGAGATGGCGTCTCCAGTTATTCAAATCCTGTAAGCCATAAGCAGTAATTTTTGACGGCTACTTCATAAACCAGTTATTCTCCTCTCTAAAACTCAGTCAATACAGTTAAAAACCTATAAAGTTCACAAATAAAGGATACGTCTTACGTTGTGGGTGTAAAACGTTACTTTTTATGCAGTTTACGTCTGTTTGCTTTGGGAAAAGTGTTACTTTGTTAACGATGGACTTTGACAAGTAACTAACAGTTTTATGGCTGCTTGAAGGGAACTGAAAATGGTATTTCTAGATTACATTGTGGTTTTGATTTTGTAGATAAATGGGTCAGTTTATTATGTAAAGTAAATAAATATTTTTTGTTACTAGTTGTAGCATCCTTTGACACCAATGACTGTGTTTCGGATGGCACGTTAAACTGTAGGTCCCGGCTGTCATTGAACATCCTTGGCAGTCGTTACGGGTAGTCAGAAGCCAGTAAGTCTGACGCCAGTCTAACCAAGGGGCAAAGGTAACTGGGTTGTGGAGGTTAGATAGGGCAGTCACTCCTTGTAAAGCACTGGTACTCAGCTACATCTGGTTAGACTGGAAGCCGACCCCAAAATAGTTGGTAAATGGCTCGGAGGATGGATGGAGTTGTAGCATCCATGTGGATGGAAAGAGAAGTCCTTTCGTTAATTAGTGGATGACCAAGTATAAGATATCTTGTCTTCGCCCACTCAGTGTTTGTTATTCTTGCTCAATACCTAACAGGTACTTATATTCTAGATATATCTCAACTATATTGAGGTTGTATTACAGTCCAAAAAAATAAAAGCACCGAAACTTGTACAATATTTATACATATAAAATCATGAACTAAATAGTTGAAACTTTTTCAAAAACATATTCTCTCCCTTCTCATCGGCTAAAGAGCAACTCAAAATAAACACAACTCTTTCTTCGCAATTCTCAAGCACCATTTCTCAGCCTCACAATATATAGACTAAAAGGCTAGACAAATGGTCATCTTTATAGAGAGAAACAGTGATTTGTTGTGAATCGAGCTCTGGACACAGATGTTACAGAATACTTGTTTAAAAACAAAATATAGCTCAGATTTAGTTTATATTATGGAGCCATCATGCGCGCTCGGTGGCAGACATTTTTCTAATATTTCTGTAACTTCATAGTTCTTTCTATATTGATGTATTTGACCCTTTTGTATATACAAGTATAAAGCTATATGTACATGAGTATAAGCTTTATATTATACTGACATACAATTTACTTGATGGAACAATAAGAAACAAAATAGAAGGGATAATGTACACCTGTTCTGAATTTATGTGCATACCAAATTTTTTGGCAATTCAATTCATCCAATATAGGAGATACTAATATTATAAAGACGAAAAATGAATGTTTTGTAAAAGCCTCTGAAACTTCTAAGCTTTTTTGAAAAGTTAGACTGTTAGAAAGCTCTACCTACAATGTATTGGATGACGGGGAAAAGACATAGGTATATTAGACACGGGCGAAACCGTTCCCGGTCGAAGATCACGAGGCCGCCCTAAGACCAGATGGCGGGACGTAGTGTCGAAAGATATATAGGAGTACCAGGTGTCCGAGAACGATGACGTAGATAGAGCGAAGTGGAGAAGACAAATTAGGAAAGCTGACCCCACCACCATGTGGGATAAATAGCTGGAAAGAGAGAGAGACGCGGGTGAAACTGCGAGAAACTGATAGTAAGCAACAAAGACACTTTTGTGGGTTGATATTATCTTGTTTCGTCATTTTTCTCGAAAATAAATCCCAAAGCTAGAGACATTAATTGGCATTACTTTCATAACAACGATATTAATTAAGAATTACATAACATAACGTTAACGTTAATTATTATTACGAGTTATAAGACATTATAAGACTTCTCTTATAAATCCATATAAGTGTTTCCTATAATATTAATTTCGTCTGGAAATTACACCGTAGTGAACAAAACTAATAAGTTCTGTGGGTAGACGAAACTTGATACGTTTAGAAGTTGTTCTAACTTTAAGACTTGTCGATAGAATTTCTAAGTGTTATCTATTAATGTAGTTGTTCATAGATGTTCTATTGTTTTATGAGCCCCTATTATATTGAAAAGGGCAATATGAGCCCCACATTTTTTATCTATGGTAATTAGGTATTATTGAAGTTTTTTTTAACGCTTAGGGTGAGTTGCTCTATTTAACTAAATAAATAATATCGGGACACCTTTTCACACACGGTCGGGTAGCCCCATGGTAAGTTATTAATTAACTTGTGTTATGGGTGATAACACAATATACACATTTATAAATACATATTGTAACACCCAGACAACGGCCAACAAGCATGCTCATCACATAAATGTCGACCGAACCGGGAATCGAACCCTCAGGTTCGGCAGTCCGGCATGGTGACCATTGCGCCATCGAGGTCGTCATAAAAATAACGATAACCATAATATAACAAGCTGTATACTTTCCGCCCATTGGGCAAAGCTGCGATTTGACAACTGAAAATGATTCGGTTATCGTTATAGTTAAATGGTGCAACTCACCGTAAGACTTCTAGGGTGAATAAAGTAGGAATTTGTCAACATTTTTTTCTTCAAGTTATGAATGAAGAAAGCAGTAGTTTTATAAAGATTACTTTTGCAGTTTTCATATTCAAAAAACCACGCTGAACATTAAAATTTTGCTTTTATTTATGTATCTATGGTGAGCAATAATTCTTAAATATTGATCTTTATTAGTCCCTTATGTATCTAAAATCCAGCTCCACAAGTTAATAAATCAAAAACAAGAAATCCAAAATATAATATCCGAAACTAAATCAAATAGCTTCAATATTAAATTTTGTAGCAAAATTGCACGAAACAAGCTTTAAATCATGTAACTCTAATATTGCTTTTGAGAGCCTTTGCACACTGGAGACTAAACTGTCGGCCGATAGTTGGTTGATAGTTTATTTTGAGGATAATCAAACTTTTTTGGCGGTCTGACACAGGCCGAAGTATAGATAGATAGATGCTATGTTTTGTTAGGTACACGAATAGCGCGGCGGTCACCGCCGGTGCCGGACGTGTGTGAGAGCAGGCTCTCCACAGTACCTGGCGTGTCCGCTGGAGGGCGCCACAGTGTCGTGCACAGTGTCGCACGGCGGCGAGCGCGGTCAGTAGCGCGGCGGTCACCGCCGGTGCCGGACGTGTGTGAGAGCAGGCTCTCCACAGTACCTGGCGTGTCCGCTGGAGGGCGCCACAGTGTCGAGCACGGCGGCGAGCGCCGTCAGTAGCGCGGCGGCTACCGTCGGCGCCGGCGCTTGGGAACAACATCTCCCAAGCCGGATCGGAAATCCCCCGAAATTGTGTCTTGGCTAAATAGCAGACCGCCACTGGTGGCAAGACACCGAGGCATCGCAGGAAGGCCTAGAGGCAGCGATAGGGATCGTGTTATCGTATGTCAAACTGCTGCATCTAACATCTCTCCGATCGTAGCGGTTCACCGTTCCATTGGATAAAGGGATGTTAGACGAGAGAGTGCTCTTGCGTTTGCGCGTATGTTTGAGCACTATAATATATCCTGCGCATCTGACTGCTTCCGTATAATGGACCCCGATTTGGCGAAGACTAGTGGCGATAGGTTGAGGTAGAGAGGTTCGGGCTGATGCAACCTGAGCTTTGTCTGAGACCTGCACACTAGCGGCTCTGGGGGTGTGAGTACATGCCGTGGTCGTTTTCTCTTTGAGCTGGGGGGACAGAGGGAATCCGGCAGCACCCAGAGCGACAAAGCAGCCCTTTTTAGGGGAGCACTGCTTTCCTTGCTCAGCCTGGGAGGGGGCTAGAAAAGGTGCCCTAAACAAATGCTCACCCCAAACACTCTTTGGATAGCAGTAACCACGGCTGCTTCCGCATCTTTTTATTCGTGGTCGACGCAATAGAAATAAACTTAAAACACCTTTACTGACTTTTGGTGCATGGAATGTTCGCACCCTTCTCGACCGGGAGACAAACGCCTGCCCAGAACGAAAAACGGCCATAGTTGCTCGAGAACTCCGCCGCTACAACATTGATATAGCTGCTGTAAGCGAAACCCACCTTGCCGATGAGGGCGAGCTAGTCGAGCATGGCGGTGGCTACACTTTCTACTGGAAGGGCACTGCTGCAACAGAACCAAGAAGGTCGGGAGTTGGTTTTGTGATCAAGAATAATCTTGTGAAGACACTTCAAGAATGTCCAATCCACATCTCGGACCGTATAACCACATTGCGCCTTCACTTAGACGGTGACAATTTCCTTAATGTTATCAGTGTCTATGCACCGACGCTAGATAGTTCTGACGACATCAAGGATAAATTTTATGAAGAACTTACACAATGTCTCCATAAAATACCGAACAGAGAAAAGATTCTCTTGTTAGGGGACTTCAATGCTAGAGTTGGTCAAGATTATGAAGCGTGGCCTAAAGTTTTGGGTAGGCATGGGGTAGGCAACATCAACTCTAATGGCCAGTTGCTGCTTAGTTTATGTGCTCAATTCCAACTTGCAATCACAAACACCATGTTTCGCCTTGCTGCTAAGCACAAAACTACGTGGATGCACCCACGTTCTAAGCACTGGCACCTCATTGACTATGCCATCACGAGGCAGCGAGACATCTCTCAGGTCCTAGTCACTCGTGCTATGCGCGGTGCTCATTGCTGGACGGACCATAGACTAATTGTCACCAAACTGCGTCTTTGCCTTCGGCGACCATTCAGGGCTAGCAGGAAAAAGCCTCAGAACATAAACATTGAGAAACTCAAACATCCGGGACCCCGAAGCAAATACGCTGAAACGCTGGCATGTGATATACACTCTCATCAAAATACCGGTGATATTGATGCAGACTGGAACGCTTTATCGTCGTCCATTCTTGACGTAGCCATTAACACCATAGGGCTAAAAAATAAACGCAAGCAAGACTGGTTTGATGAGAACGACGAAGTTCTTTCTAAAGCTATTGCCAAACACCGAGAACTTCTCAAGCGCAGTAATAACAGCGCACTTATAGAGAGAGTGACCGTGAGTTGCGTAAACTCACGAGACACACTAAAGATAAATGGTGGCAAGACAAGGCTCAATACATCCAGTCGCTTGCTGATAGTAATCAGCTCGGTGATTTCTATAGCGAAATTCGCAATCTCCTAGGTACCACCAACTTCATAAAGGTACCACTGAAGTCGCTGGATGGTAAAAGTCTGCTGAAAAGCAAAAATGAAGTGTTAGATCGTTGGGCAGAACACTTCAATAATCTACTTAATGTAGATCGAACAGCCGATCTACACTACATAGACAGTTTGCCTCAACTTCAAATAGCAGAAGAATTGGATGATGCCTTGTCTAAACATGAGGTGCTTTGTGCCATCAAACAACAGCAAAATCAGCGTGCGGTTGGCCTAGACCTTATACCAGGTGAGCTTCTGAAGTACGGCGGCGAGGAACTGCATTCGCGCGTCTGGGAAATGTTTGTGCTTATGTGGGAGAAAGAACAAGTTCCTGAAACTTTTAAGTTATCTCGCGTCAGGGCTCTCTATAAGAACAAAGGCGACCGGTCGGAATGTGGTTCTTACCGCGGTATTTCACTGCTCTCTGTCTCTGGAAAAGTCTTCGCCAGAGTACTTCTAAACCGCCTCAGGAACCTCTCTGAAAAGATTCTGCCGGAAACCCAATTTGGTTTCAGACCAGACAGAGGAACTTGTGAGGCAATATTCGCAGTCCGTCAACTCCAGGAAAAAAGTAGAGAGCAGGGACAGCACTTGTATCTCTGCTTTATTGATCTGGAAAAAGCCTTTGACTGCGTCCCTCGCGAGGCCCTCTGGAAGGTACTGAGAAAGTTGGGGTGTACAGAGAAGTTCATAAGACTCCTGCGACTCCTGCACGATGACATGCAATGTTGTGTAGCGGTTGAAGATGACCAATCGAGCTTCTTCTCCGTCACCTGTGGAGTAAAGCAAGGTTGTGTCCTGGCTCCCACATTGTTTGCATTATATTTCGCAGTTGTAGTCCGGGAAGTATTGAATTCTTCTCCTGAAGGAGTTCGTATTCGTTATCGGACTGACGGCAAACTTTTCAACCTGAATAGACTCAAGGCGACCACAAAGGTGTCCTATGCACATATACAGGACATTATGTATGCAGATGACCTCTGTTTCGTGGCTGAATCCCTGAAGTCCTGCAACAGCTAGTCACGAACCTTCACAAGCAGTGCTGTACATTTGGTCTAAAATCAGCATCAAAAAGACAGAAGTAATGTCTTCAGACAATCACGGACGTCAAGAACTGACCATTATGCTTGGTGAAGATGTCCTGAAGCAGGTCGATAAATTTCGATATTTGGGGAGCATTATAACATCAAAGTGCGACCTTGACGCCGAAATCAATAGCAGAATTGGTGCTGCAGCCGCTGCTTTCGGCAAATTCGACAAGAAGGTTTTCAGCTCCCATGACCTAAAGATATCCACAAAGGTTTCTGTGTATATGGCAGTTGTGTTGCCTTGTATACTCTACTCAGCGGAAACATGGACACCGTACCGACGCCACATCAAGCAACTAGACCGCTTCCACCTCAAATGTCTGCGCAAAATATTAAATATCCGTTGGTTTGATCGTGTGCGTAACACAGAAGTGTTGAGGAAAGCCAATGTAGGTGGCATTGAAGCATACCTCATGAGGAGACAGCTTCGTTGGTGCGGGCATGTACTGCGCATGCCGGATACTAGAGTGGCCAAGCGCATCCTCTACTCCGAGTTGCAGGAGGGCAAGCGGAAACGTGGCGGACAGCTGCTGCGATACAAGGATGTGCTGAAGCGTCACATGAAAAGCTGTTCCATTGACCCGTCTCAGTGGGAGAATCTGGCATCCAACCGCAGAGACTGGAGAAGCCGCGTTAAAGCCAAAGTCTTTGACTTTGAAGCACGCCGACTTTCTGAGTTGGATGCCAAACGAGATGAGTTGAAAGCTCGACCGCCTGTAGCTATCAACTACAACTTTGTGGCTGGTACCCTGACATGTCCGCAGTGTGCGCGGACTTTCACGCACAAAATTGGATACTCCAGCCACATGAGAGCACACGCACGCCATTAGGGTCGAAGTGGTCGCCGTTGCCGAAATCGGCGTGGAAGAGATTATGATTATGACACGAATTATTTACCGACTTCAAGAAAAAGGGAGCTCTTAGGTTTGATCTATATCTAGGTACGTATGATTATCTCAGGTTTGGCTGAACCGATTTTGATAGGGTTTTCGGCCCATATTTGTCGGATTAAGGAAATTGTTAAGTATATTATTGGAGGCGGTCTAATTATTATTTTTTTGTTTAATCTTGTATCTTATTCGCGTACATGACATAATGCTTGTAATGTGCACTCTACCATTCATCTGTTAACCGATTTATGCGCCCGGTCAAATTATCGAGCGACTAAAAGTTTGCAGTGTGAAAAGCCACTAAAACAAGGCAAAGGGGTTTATCCATACAGGTAAGTTGGAACAATTCCAAGCCACGAAACGACTTAGTTTATTCCACAAAATACTTAAACGTGGCTAAATCTTGGAAAACGAAATGGTAATAGAAGAATTTGGAGAAATAAAATGGTTTAATGAATTTTCTAGGAGGTTCTCATGTTTTTGTATATGCAGCTATGTACGGGATAAGAGTTACTGTAAAGCAATTAGAATCATTACTCATCGAAAAGTTTGGTGTAACAAACACCGTTTGTTATAATATTAGATTTGATATAAGAATGCCTTTCTGACCGAAACGAATATGTGCACATTGTATATTGGGTGGGGAACGATATCCTAGTACATTTTATCCATACTACGTAGTAGATATTATAAGCCAGAAGAGTGAGTTTATTTGCTTGCAAAAATATTGGGCCGATTAGATTTTTTTTTCAGTGTTAGATAGCCCATTTCTCGAGGAAGGCTATAAATATATTTCCTTAATTATGCTTTTTAATTTAACGTTTTTTGAACACTTGACACGTGTTTTACTTTTTACAATAACACTATAAATATTCATTTTCAATTTACTTCAAACAAAACAGTATTAACATAATTGAATGTAGTCTTAACTAAAGTAATTCTCTCAATAGCTAAGAGCTTGTTTGGCCTCAAAGAGCTTAAAGACTGGGCTAGACCAGAGTTAACTGTCTAGAACATTACCCAGCCATTTATAGCTAGAAGTTAATTTATTCGCTGTTTTAATGTATTTTGTCGTCTAAATAAGCACGCTTATATTAGAAAGGCGAAAGTTTCTGAGTGTGTCTGTGTATGTTTGTTAAATTTTCAAGCGCAAATTACTTACAAGATTTTTATTTTTGATTATCACTAAATAATAATATATATGTACATCAAAAAAATATAGTATATAGGCTTGCGATAAAGGCCTATGATATATAGTAGATTTATTTTTCTAACTCATAAAATATATCTTAAAATTGAGAGAACATAAAAAGCCACGTAAATAATTACGAAAAGAAATCAATACTCAACTACTATAATTTGAATTAAGTATTATTTTTACAAAGTTTAGTTTTTCAGCCTTGAATTAATTTATAATTCAAATGTAAGCCGAGATATTATAAATTAATTACAGAAAAAGGTTTTAGTAAAATTGTTTTTACATTTTGTTCCAAAAGTGAAAAAAAAAATAATTGTTTAAATCAGTTTTACATTTTGTTCCAAAAGTGGAAAAAAAATACTTCTGACATTTTATCAAAACTTATTACAGCAGAAATTTAATAAAATTTTATTGATTTCAGCGATAATGAGAACAACAGACCATAAGAAAATATTTTCTATTATTAGATTTTAACGGGTTACTGAAACTGAAATTTTTCTTAGGTACTTAAAACTTTTTAAATTTTCATACGTTTTTAATCAGCCTCAGTTAAGTTCAAACCAAAAAGGCTTTTACATGTTTTGTGTAGAAAATAATATATCAAGCCTGACATGATGCGGGTGTGAAGATCTTAAGCTTGATATATTTCGAAAAGTCAGAATTATCTTCTGAAAAGCGGTTCAAATATAAAAGTTCAAAAGTAATATTGTTTTATCCCAGTTTTTGAGTAGCCGCAAACTGCAAACTTTAAGTCGGCCGATAGTTTGTTTGGGCTCATAGATCAGTATGAAGATGAATAGCAGTACGCACATTACAAAGATCAGGTATTTAACCGGTATCAGACCGAATTAAAAGTGCTAAGTATGAATGTAGATGGATGGAGAGGAAAGGGAAAACCTAAGAAAAGATGTATGGATTGCCTGAAAGATGACATGAATAAGAAGGGAGTGAGTGACAGTATGACGAGTGACAGGACAGATTGGAAGTGGAAGACATATTGCGCCGACCCCATTATAAAATTGTTAACAGGGCAGGAAGAAGAAAAAGACCGACTGAAAATTTTGATAGGAATCAAGATTTTCTTTTGAATAAAAAAGTTGCCAATCATCGGGTCAACTGTCGGCCGACAGTTTTGTCTGAAGTGTGCTATACTCTTAAGCTTGAAAAGTAATATTCTTACTAAAGTTTTACTGTGACAATAAAACCAAGCATTTTACGATTATTAAACGTCACACGAAAACAAAAGTTTTTACAATTTTGAAATGAAATAGTTTTTCAAGAAAAAGAAGTAAAATATTTCGAAACTAGTTGAAACCAGTTATAAAATGCGCATGTGTTGTTAGTTCTCATTTGAAATTTTTGCTATATTGTGTACGTGTAGAAACTGCAATGTTATATTTCTGAAATATAAATTGTCAAAATGTCAACGTAATTTGGCGAGACTGAAGCTAACAACTGAAAACCTACGCAATTTTTATTAGCATTACGGGTCTTGAAAATGTATTTATCTTTAAAGTCTGTGTGGTCCAAAATGACATACTGGAGGGTAGCAATTAGGTAGCAACTGCTGGTTAAAAAGAACTGCACTTTTGCGCAGTTTCTTCAAACTGGAGAAAGTGAGAGCGATCCTGATATCAGAAAAGCAATAAGGTTACAACTTTCTTTATGTATTTCGAGCAAATATAGTAGAAGTGACAGCGATTCTGATACAGACCAAAATGGAGATGTTTTCATAATTTGCAGATGTCTCATGAAATTGGATACTTAATAATATTTTCTGTGATTTCCTTAGCTGAGTACTAACTCATAGATTTTCAGGATCCACTTTAGGCAATATTGTTTCTACAATATACATGCTAAAGTATAACACATGATACACATCAGCGATATTAATAAATTATTCCGGGTCTAACAAAAAACAAAACACATCCAATCTAGAAAGTACCATATAACTACGTACTTAAAGTCTAAATTCACTTAACCTTTTTCAATATTTAACGTACTACAAACTTTGTTTTTAGGTATTAGGTAACTTGTTAAAACTGCTTAATAATATATAATGCTTATGTAAAAGGATAATGTGCTTGTTTTACGAAGTTTCCGAACATCGTCGTTTAATGTTCCCCGTTTGAGTTAGAACGTAGTTTGTGATGATAAGGTTAAAAATATACGGTTTTATGTAGCCTGGGTGGGGAATATAATAACGGGTTTTTAAGAGTTTTATTTTAAGAACCTTTGACGATATTGAGTTTTGTCAATGATTAGCAAGTTGAAGTGGCAATGGGCTGGCCATATTGCTCGCAGAGCGGATGGCCGATGGGGTCGAAAAGTGCTGGAGTGGAGACCACGGACTAGCAAGAGCAGCGTAGGACGTCCACCAACAAGGTGGACAGACGATCTTATAAAGGTCGCCGGAAGACGCTGAATGCAGGTCGCCTCCAACAGGTATCTGTGGAGATCTAAGGGGGAGGCCTATGTTCAGCAGTGGACGTCATATGGCTGAGATGATGATGATTGAGTTTTGGGGAACTGGTTTAGTTTTATTTATCACACATTTACAACTCATTCGTCATGTCAGATTGCGGTCCCATGAATAGTAAGTGCACCTGTGTCTGTGCAAATGCTTGTGCAATAGCACCTATAATATGTATTGTGCAGCTAACTGATTTCCTTAGAGAGAAGAGGCAGACAGTAAGCCTGAAACTTTTTAATTTTAATAAAAAATATATAGTATGTCCAAATGTTCAATTCAAATTGTAACGCTATCCAGCGTGGCAATGCAGTCAGCCTTTTCGGGACGATCCACGCTGACAGCGATGCGGATGAATATTTTGATACATAGTTTTAATTTTTCCACTTTTTTATTTTTGTAAATGTGTATGTAGATTTAATTAATATGAATATTCATAAAATATATTTAAAAAAAATCAAACTTAAAAATTTTGAAGATAGCATAAAAAAAATCTTGCTGTAATGCGTGTGATTTTTTAGTTATTTTCTTTGTTCATATAATTGTTAGAAAATATTTTCTTTACCTCGACACTCGACAGCTAAAAGACAGATGAGGGTTGAACGCACCTGTAAACAAAAAGAAAATCACTTAGAAATGCCGCAAATATTTTTAGAACGCCAAATTCCTATGTGTTAAAGAGGAAGATTGTAAATTCCATACCTATTAATAAAATACAAGTTGTGTGACAGAAAAAAGCACAAGAATATGTACCTAATTGAATTAATTTCTTTGCGAAGATTCAAATAAAAGAAATAGCAAAAGCAACCAGTCAGCTTGCTTTGTAAACAACGAAACATGTTAATCCAAGCTAAAAGATTGGTAGCTAACGAACATTCCTTACAGTACACTTACTAATGTCGAAGTTACTTCAAGTTTCGTCCATTATATTGTTACTATAGCTAGAGGTACACTGATAATCTTATATATAAAAATCAATTGCTGTTCGTTAGTCTCACTAAAACTCTAGAATGGCTGGACCGATTTGGGTTATTTTGGTTTTAAAATGTTCGTAGAGGTCCAGGGAAGGTTTAAACGATACGAAGTTTGTTTGGTCAGCTAGTCTTATATATAAAAATGAATTGCTGTTCGTTAGTCTCACTAAAACTCCGGAATGGCTGGACCGATTTGGGTTATTTTGGTTTTAAAATGTTCGTAGAGGTCCAGGGAAGGTTTAAACGATACGAAGTTTGTTTGGTCAGCTAGTCTTATATATAAAAATGAATTGCTGTTCGTTAGTCTCACTAAAACTCCGGAATGGCTGGACCGATTTGGCTTATTTTGGTTTTAAGATGTTTGTAGAGGTCCAGGGAAGGTTTAAATGATACGAAGTTCGCGGGGTCAGCTAGTTACCTATATTTATTTTTTATTAAGTTGAAGAGTTTGCTTATTTTGTCTATTGGTTATATGATTTTAGTATTATTCTTTCAGTAGTTTCTACTCTATATCCAGGTGCGCTCGTAAATTCTACGGGTCTGTAAAATCGTAGGTGGAAACTAGCTGACGCCAGGGTGTCATTATCGCAAATATTTTTTATGAGATTATGCTAACATGAATGACTAATCATTCGTCATCATTAATCGATTTAAAATTATACATATGTAAAATATCGGTTTGGTTTTATGTCTTACTTGGCGTGATAGGTACCTACATAGGTAGGTAGGGTAAAATATTGTCACTATCCTAAGTGTACAACTATCACGATAAATCCTCTAACGATAATTTATCGTCACGGAATGGGAACGCGCTCTTACAATGTCCAAACCAATTACCATAGATTCGCGAATTAAGCGCTACCCGGTAACTTTCAGCACTTTTGTGCTAAATCGCGTTAGACACTCGAATACTTTTATACAATAAGCGAGTGCTGGAAGCGGATTTTTTGTTAGTTTTATGTTCTTAGACTATTTATCTAACCGGAGACGCCGTTGCCATGCTTACCCTCTCCCAAAGTACGAGACGGATAATTTTAGAGATATCCGTCCGTCACGTACCTATATGTTTCAGTTTGTCAATATTGTCGTGTGATCGAAAATACATGAGTGAGCTATCACTATTTGTTACGTTATATGTATTATATATTGCCCCGTGCGTTAATAAGCAGATATTCTCACAGAGATTGGTGATTAAGACAGCTCTTAGCTAATTGCTCTAAATTAGTGCCAATAAGTGAGTTTAGAATCGCATCTTTTAGGTTTTTATCAGAGAGAATAAAAATTAGAGAATTGATATTATTAAGTAAGAAACCCTTAAAAATATACGCAATATTCTTCATTATAAGTTACGTATATTCGTACTAATGTGTCCCACGTTATTAACCTGATTAGTATGCGACAGACGTATTGAGAGCAGTTTCATTAGAGCTAGGATATAATTATTTGGAACGGAGCAATATTACACGATTAATCCTTATTAATATTGTCAATGGTAAAGTAATTATATCTCTATAATTAAATCAAGTTCACCCAATTAAAAAGTGGTACTTAACTACATAATTACATTGAAAAGGTCATAGTTATACAAGGAATGGGTCAGAATCTGTTTCAAAACATTATCATCTGCCGCGCCTTTTTCAATTAAGTATGCATGGATACTGCTTAGTGCAATTTAACTCGTTCTGCGAAACACAGAGGAACTTATTATGACAAGATGGTCACTTGGTCACCCATCCACGGACTGATCGCGTCAAGCGTTGCTTAGCCTAACCAGTCCTCAGCCAACAAACATGTTCATCACACACACTGACCGCATAGAACCCGAGACCTTTACTTCGGCAATCCGACACGGTACTGTAGGGAAGTTAATACTTTTTAGTCTTAAGGTTTTATTCAATATATTTTGTGCCTAGCTGAACAAATATTTAAATTAATCACGTTCTATGTAAAAAGAGTATATTATGGTTTTGATATTGAAATTGACACTTCTCTTCGCAAGCTCGTACAATATACATCGAAACATTAAAATAAGTTTTTTACATTTGAGTAAGATAGAATATCTCGGTCCTACAGTACCTAACCAACGATTATTTGACGACCTCGATGGCGCAATGGTCACCAAGCCGGCCTGCCGAACCTGAGGTCCCGGGTTCGATTCCCGGTTCGGTTGACATTTGTGTGATGAGCATGCTTGTTGGCCGTAGTCTGGGTGTTATAATGTGTATTTATAGATATGTATATATGCAGCTATATGTAGTTTATCAGTATAGTAACACAAGTACAAGTTAATTAATAACTTAGCATGGAGCTAACCAACCGTGTGTGAAAAAGTGTCCCGGCATTATATATTATAATATTACTATCTATTCAATGTACCAGAAACCACGTTAACATAGAAATAAGCCAAGTATAAGCTATAATCCCGAAGACAGTACAGTTTCGATTTGATCGGCTTTCAGAAGTTTGATGAAGCCGGGTTAAGTCCACCGATGTTTTGTCATCGAACTTAGTTTATAACATGGTTTGGGCTTTGATTAATTTTAAGGGTAAGCTTGAGCCAGGAGTAGGTAAGCGTGTATTTTATGTTCATCTATTAGGCTATTTTAGTGAGAATAAGGAATGACTCACTGCGTATTGTTGTTTTATTATTACGCTAGCTGTTTTCCATGGATTCAACCCAGAAAAAAAATGTAGCCTATGTCAATTGGGAATAGTGTACCTATCTTCCCAAAACTAGAAGAATTTTTCAAATCAGTTCAGTTCTTTTGAAGCTTTCTAGATGCAAAGAAATAAATATTAAAAAAAACTTGTTTGAAATATTATTACCCACCTAAGAATATGATCCTACTAATATTATAAACGCGAAAGTTTGTATGTATGGATGCATGGATGTATATCCATACATCCATACATACAATAGTATGGATGTTTGTTACTCTTTCACGCAAAAACTACTGAATGGATTTTAATGAAACTTTACAATAATATAGCTTATACATCAGAATAACACATAGGCTACAATTTGTAAACATATTGTTCGAAATACTAAACCTGCGCAGACGAAGTCGCGGGCACCAGCTAGTACTAAATAAAACAATCTAAGTAGGTATTAGGTTCCGCTCTGCACCTCCTTGACCAAGATCCATGAATGTTCTTTGATCAGATGTGACTATTATCTGGCTACATGAAGACGCAGATAACAAGAAAAATAACAAGCACATTACAGGTAAGTAAAGATACTTACTTACATAATAAAACATAAAACCAGAATAAAGCCATTAAGCTTCCTGTTAAAATATCAGATGACCAATAAAGTACCAGTTTTCACGACCGACGTTGTAACTCTCCGTCGTTCGCTTTACAGCCGAGATGCATCTATAAAAGGCGACTTTTAAAGTCCTAGAAGTCGTTTCAAGTTGCGACTTTGGAAGTCAATGTGTGCAACGCTTGTTGAGACTTTATTTTTTTGGGTGAAACTGCGTATATTAGGGTAAAAACAAAGACATTATGCATGCGAAAGAAGACACTTTTATATATTATTGGGACTGTAGTTTTTTTTTTTTGTAAAATGTGTAAGGCTGGCAATGGATAGCTGACATTTTCCGTCTCAAAGCTGAAAGTGTGTTTTAAATTCGTTTTGAAGTCCAAGGAGACAATTGATTATAGTTATAATTTTCTAGGCTAAGTACTTTTTAGATGCACTAGTGATGTGCAATATTTTTGATATTGACAAGCATGTGCAGTCAAATAAAATGCGTATTATATTTTAATCAAAACATTATGTACAGTTTGTCAGTTATTGCAGAAAGTTGTATTTCTCTAAGTGCGCTAATAACATGAAATTTGTACGTCTGCTGAGTTTTATTAAAATAAGTAAACGACGGAATTGACCCGGTGTCCGCTCAAACTGCAGGGTTGCCAGGTGTACCAAAAAAATATGAATGATTTTTTTTTCTGGGTTCTGGGGGGGTAAATCGTCCTGCCTACCTCAATTGTCAACCTCACCTGTCCGTGGTGCACCCTGCTGAAAAACAGACAAGGCTCTGGCGACCGACGGGTGGTGGTATAGCCACCACACTGCACTTAGGGGTATGAACACGCATGCCTAGCACGGTGAGAATGGGCAAATCCCGTCAGCTAGGAGTAGACTTTTATCCAACAGTGGTCGCTTAGGGAAGTCGTGGTTGCAGAACGTACCTACTTGAATGGACCGGCATCGCTTCCGTCGTGCGATGGTTCCGGCTGGCTACGGACAGAGAGGAGCGCAAAAAGTCGATGGCCAACCTTCACTAACGAAGAGGTTCTAAAAGACGAAGAAGGTCCGATGTTTTTTTTTTAATATTTTGAAAGTGTCAACCCTAAAGAAACAGAAGTAAATTGGCTGTCCCGGGGCAATAGATTGCTTTAATTTTACTTAGTCTGGCAAACACCGCTGTGACGTCAGCGCGGAACTGGGACGTGTTGTGACTCCCATTCTTCCCAGATGTTGCGTTCTAACAAACAAAATATTTATAATTAACAACAAAAAGTTTGGGGAATGACCTAATTAAGGGTGTTATGTAAATAAGGTCAAGTTTTTTTATATAATAACAAATTCACTTATGTTTTTGAACCTCAGTCTGTTTTTCTTCATCTAGACTTTTCTTTTAAACTTTGTTAAGATTTTTTTAAGAATCCTAGACTTTTATTAATTTTGATTGCAGTTATTTGAGCTTTGTTATTTCTTTATTTAATTTACGAGCAAAATTTGATTCGATCAACTTTTTCTTATTATTTTGATTTTAATGACTAGTAGTTTTTTTTGTAAGCTTAATAAATACAATAAGAAAACATAGTTCAACATGTACAAATACAAATATCTCAGTTGTAATAGCAGTAAATAAATTTTAAAAATAATAAACATAGGAGTTAACTTAATTTAGACTAATACATAACATATACGAGAAAGACGGTCTTAATCTAATATCTATAAGACTTTGTCATTATGGCTAGTCGGTGCGAGTCCACTGCTAGCCCACATTTACTTACAAAGGTGGCAGTTTAGCAGAAATAGAAATGTTCGCGCTCAATTTGTTACTGTTCGCTAAAGCAATATTTATTTTGTGTGTGCCACAGTGCCTTACACCAGTGAAATCTCGCCTTTACACTAACCACCGTTGCTACGCGGCACCTCCTACGTAACACTACGCTGCCAATTTGCTACGATGCTACGAACGTTGCTACAACCAATATCTACGAAATGTGCACCTAAAAATAATTCTCTGCTTTATATTTTTGCTACGAAATGTGCACCTGAGTTACCCATTGTAGTTTCATAATTGTTGGTTTTTAAGGGTAGCACCTTATTGAATGTTGTTGGTATACAATAGCCAAATTGGAACATAATAAATAGCATCCAAACTCATTAGGAATTCATCTATATGAATATCATAAAACTAACAAGTTAGTTTGTTTTTTGGGACATGCTGACCTCACGAACTACTGAACCGATTTTAAAAATTCTTTCACATTTAGATAGCCCATTTGTAGAGGTAGGTATACTATAAGTTTATATTATGTGCGTGGAGTAGAACCCAAGGGATATATGTGAACCTAACTTTAATGCTGTTACTTAGCTAAGGGCTTGTACGGACTAAAATTATAATTACAAGCGCGAACAACTTAACACAATAACAAAAATAAAAGTTCTTCAATATTCTTCATCAAAATCATAACTAAATTACTACTTATTAACTTAATTGACGTAAACATTAACCAAATGTGACATTAAACTAAATCGGTAACTTCGTCACTTTGACGCGCGCCATTGAACGAGTGAATGAATCATGTCGCTCGCCGTTCATTCGCGAAGTTCTACGCGGAACAATTCAGGGCGCATAATAGAGCGTTCCATATTTGATTAGTGAACGATATTGAACGATGAATGAGTTCGGTCGTTCAGATTTTATTGTTGAACGAAGGAATTCTAGATGCGTCTTGGGATATTGGAAATATTCTAAGCTATGTTTTAAGACCAACCTTTCTGTTTACGACAGTTTAGAGTTAGATCTATAATTTATTTTCACTCTTGTCCCCTAAGGAACTACTACTCACCGGGATAAAATAAGTATCTTTCTCGATAGAAGGGCTATCTAAAATTGAGATACTCAAATGTTAATAAAACCTCTGTTTTGTTTATACATCTATATACTTACCCGTGTTTTAACTACATAAAAATAAATTGTCTTTTATCTAATCATTTGTTCCTGATTAGCGCGTAAGGAAACAAACAAAGAAACTCTTCAGCTTCATAATACCTATTAGTATAGATATTGTCAGTGTTCTACCTCTAAGTTCTACATACACATATCACACGAATTATATTCAACCGACTCAACAAGGGTCAATAAGGTGACTCAAGAGGTTTCCAAGGTCTTACCCCTCACGTACCACAGTTTCCGATCCTCTTACCCAAAGCTTACCCTTGCTTGATATTTTAATCTTACCCTACCCGTACACTGACGACTAAACAGTCGACCGACAGTTGACCTGATGATTGGCAAAAATTGGTAAGGAAAATCTTTATTCTAGTCAAAGTTTGCAATCGGTCTCATCATCTTCCGAGCCCTTTTCCCAACTACGTTGTTGGTTGGCTTGGCTTCCAGTCTAACTGGATTTAGCTGAGTACCAGTGCTTTACAAGGAGCGACTGCCCTATCTGACCCCCTCAACCCAGTTACCCGGACAACGCCTTGGTTAGACTGTAAAGTTTGCAATCGGTCTGATACCGGCTAAATACCTGATCTTTGTAATATTCGTACTACCATTAATCTTCATACTGATTTATAAGCCCAAACAAACTATCGGCCGACTAAAAGTTTGCGGTATGCGTTTGCTTTTACCCTTGATCTCATAGTCCGTCATTTTTTTTGAGAGATTAGGAAAGTAGCGTAAAATGTCACAAAGAAATTGTGTCATCTTTTTGTTCCATTCTTACATTTTTTACTTGGAATATGGGCAAGATAAAAGTGAAGAAGAAAGTCTGGTAATGTGCGAGGATTTACTATGTTATATAAAATTTGATGACGTTATCTAAATGTTCCATATAGTCGTAAGAAAAGCAGAGAATTTTGTTCGCAGAAAAAAATGGTACCTAAAGAAAATGTTATAGTTTATTATATTAGCATATTTTACAATAAAATCTGTACATTATATTAAAAAAAATATGTTACGAATAGGTGGGAAACATTTGAACGTCTTTGGCAGTCGTTACGGGTAGTCTGAAACCAGAAAGTCTGACGACCAGACTTGCCAAGGAGTTTAAGGTTGGCGGTCAGATAGGCAGTCGCTCCATGTAAAACAAATTGTACTTAGCTGCAACATAGTTGTGAAAAGGCTTAGCCGATGATTCTTCTTAATAAAGGTAGCTTAACCTGGTTTTTAGCTAGACAAAAAATTATTAACCAAACTACATCACAAAATTTTCATTAAGCAACTCATAACCTTCCTCAACTCGAGCACCCCCATTTTGGAAAACGCCGAATACAAAAAAGTACCCAAAGTACATCCAAGGGTTAAAAGGCGTAGGTCAAAGTGATTAACCCTTATCAAGTTATAATTAAAAGTGTCATTTTATCACTTAACGCACTTTTGGTGCCATAGCGAAGTACCGGTACTCACCCAATTACGAAAGGGTGAAATCGCATGATTATGTTAGTAATTTTATAATTAATTTTCAATTTTGTTCAGGTTCTAAATATTGCTGTTTCGTTTTTGTGTTGGGTGCTTATATCTACAGGTAAGAATTTCATTATTGAATAGTATGCAATGTGTAAACTACAGTGAAGTTATGTTGTAGGCTGATAATGTTTTTTGTTGTATTCGTAGACTAAGATCTGCTGTATATAAAATTTTACTAAGTCTGAAGCCTTTTATATATCCTACCTGTCTACATTAAAACTCACATAGCAAAAAGCTGTTAACTTTACTATATAATGTGGGAATAGTTTTCCGCAGGACGCGGATGAAACCGTTGGCTGAAGTTAGTGGTATTATAAAGCTAAAGATGTTTGTTTGTTTGCACAAACGCCCTTAACACAGTTACCACAGGCCGAATTAAAATTCATTTACTTATTTATTTAGTGTTAGATAGCTGATTTATCAAAGAATACCGTATGCAATTTATTATAGACATGGACATTCTGTAGATCCTACCTAAATCCACTGGCCTAAACTAGTATTACAATATGTAGTCCTTGTTGAAAACAAACGAAGCGTTTAGAAACTAAAGTAATAACGTTATTTACTAACTAACCGTGGCCTAACCGCTAAGTCGCGAGACTTCAAGCGAATGCGTTTAAGTTATTATTAACCCTTTATTTGCTGTTCGTGTATTAAATCTTGTAGTGAATTTTGAGATTAGTTATATTGTGTGGTTAATGCTGGATGTTTGAAGGAGAATAGTAAACAGCTATTTTGTTTTAGACTAGACGTTGTTCGTGGTTTCATGTTCGTCTCGAGAGAATTACTCCTATCATCTGAACATAGAGTAGTCTTTGTCCTTTTCCAGAATACTACCTGTCTATATGGCAACTTTCATCACAATCGGTTAAACCGTACTAGAGTGACTACAAAGGACATCTAGATTCTTACTTTTGCATTTATAATTAAATTTTCTTAACATTAAGTAGTTGAGTATTCTGTAATGTTTTGAAGAAGCAAAATACCAATGTATGTATATATCTGTATGTAGCACGAAATATCCAAAAATACCTATAACTAAATCCTAAATTTCATCTCTAAACCGCGTAGGAATTTCAAAATCACTATTCTCACTCCCGTGACCCAATTCAACAAACACAAACGCACACAGCCACACCCCACGCACACTAACAGTAACTAATAAAAATAAAAAGCCAGAATCGAGCAATAAAACACAGGCAACGTAATTACACGGCAATTAAATCGAAGCTTAAGACAGATTATAGGTTCTTAACAATCGTAGAAAAGGCCTTTGTACAAGGTTGCAGTACCTAATGAAATAAATATAGCCTTTTTTCTGGAAGTAAGAGGGTCATTTTAACTTTATTTAGGCATGTTAAATAGGTTGTAAAATCATCATTATTGTCAGTTTATTATATGAGGATGCGTTTGTACTAAATTAACTAAGAACTAAACTAAGACAAGGCGTTCTTTCAGCTTTATTTCCGTTTCAAATATAAATACCTACATGATTTTGTCGATGAGAAATGGAATGGATAAGCGCTCCTTTATTTCATGGTTGTTGTCCTGATTGAATATAATCTGAAGTTAAAATGAGTAAAAAGAAGCACATTCGTCTCGCAATACTGTCATTTGTTTATCATTGGCAGTCGTTACTCTCTAGTCTGACAACCATGTCTTACCAAAGGTATCTATTGGGTTGCCCGGATAACTGAGGTGAGGAGGTCAGATATGCAGTCGCTCCTTGTAAAGCACTGGTACTCAGCTGCATTCAGTAAGCCGACCTCAACATGTTTGGGAAAAGGCTAGGCAGATGATGATTCATATAACATAACAATCAATAAATACACAAAACCAACTAAGAAGCAATTTCAAACAATCCTAATTAGCATTGAAAATTGAAAATCCAAGACTTCGCCTATTTGCTTTTAAGTGTTTTAACTTAAATTGAATAGCAATTTAAATAATTTATTCGTCCGCAAGTAACACTCGTCAAAAGTTGAAATCTCTTTAAGTGATAATTTGCGTGTTTCAGTCAAGTTAAACCGTTTAGAAGTTTGCCTGAACATGGCGTGATTTCATTTGATTCCTTCCTCTACTTTGGATAATGGGTTCAATGTCAGTTTTCAAGGTCTATGTAATCCTCAACATGGATAGGTGGACCATCATCTGTCTAGCTATTTCCCAAGTAGGTTAGGAGCGTCAGCTTCCTAGCCTTTTCCCAAGTATGTCAGGTAAGTTTCCACTCTTAACTAGGAGCAGGTGAGTATTAGTGTTTTACAAGGAGCGACTGCCTATCTGATCTCCCCAACCCGGTTATGTGAGCACCCCGATACCTCATAGAATAATTGGTTGTCAGACTTTCTGTCTTCTGACTGATCGTAAGGATTGCTAAATGTGGTCAAATATATTCTCTCTATATATTCTCTATTCATGTATATTTTTCTGATTGAAAATGAAAATAGTGTAAATTATGTATTTCATTTTTTACTAGTACATACCTAGATAGGTAGGTATGTGTTAGTTACGTCTTAACACCACAATATGTTACCATTTATTTTCCACTATTGCACATTTCTCTATTTATTACGGATATCTAATAACTTATACTGCCCAGTACTACATTATACTCGCCCTATTGAGTTCAATAATGAAGGAACGCCTGTGTAAATGGTAATATAGCCGTGATACAAACACCAGGCGTAATTGGAGGCTTGACCTCGCTCTGTTCTCTTATCTATGCTGTGCTCTCTTAGATCAATTCAAGCGGTATTGACTAAGTTATTGTAATCATCCTGTGGTAAGAAAGTTAGATGAAATAAAACGGTTCTCTGATTGTGAAAATATTTTTTTTTTCACTGTATTTTTTTTCTAGTTTAACTTCATATGTATGGGTCGTAACATGGTCCATAAGGTTTCTATTTGATGGTTAAGCTTTGAATAAATCTACAGCACACTACGGAATGCTATTTTTTACTAATTTGTAGCCGCGTTAATTGTGTCAATAGCTTTACACGGAAAGTAGCTCTCCCAAAACCGAAGTAAAATCACACAAAACACCTTCAACCAACCACAAAAATAATAAAATCTAATACATTTTTTTCCACTTTTTACAGATGAATGTCACTCACTGCGTTTTACAAACGAGCGACAAAAGTTCCGGGAACTCACAAAGGATTTACATAGACCACAGGTCACGATAGATATCGTTATATAACCTTTTCAGGAAATCCTGACTGACTCACTTTTTATTCTCGGTAGCTTTTGAGAAATATCATGTTTAACTGTATGTATGTATGAGGTAAATACATAGGTACTAAACCTGGATATGTGGCAATCATCAGTTCTCAGTAAAATTAAAATATAACGAATGAAATGAATCCTCCATTTTTATTACAGAGTTTTCATATTTCATAATTTTACTCGGAATTGATATTCAAAGGTACATATTATGCCTTTTTATGGTATGTTTATTGACCGCACAATGATGATTTCATTCATATAGCTTCTGCGTTCTCCATTACATATAACCACCCTTCCAAGAAGAGACATCTAAAGCTCGAATGTTATGTGAATGTTACAGCCTTTTTATCGTCCCACTGCTGGGCACAGGCCTCCTCTCACATGGAGAAGGATTGAGCATTAATCACCACGCTTGCTCAATGCGGGTTGGTGATTTCAGACTATATAGTCCAGGTTTCCTCAAGATGTTTCCCTTCACCTTTTTATCAGCCATTGGTGTCTAAGTATACTTAGAAAGTACATACAAACTTAGAAAAGTTGCATTGGTACTTGCCTGACCTGACCTGGAATCGAACCCACACCCTCATACTCGAAAGGTTGGTTCTTTACCCACTAGGCCACCACGACTCAACCTTGATTTATTCTTCTTCTTCTTATCAAGTTAACTACTTATTTTATTAACTTTATTAACTAGGTTTAATGACGTATTATCTTGCCACTCTCTCATCACCTAACAAGCCTAGTGTCGGAGTTTTCAAATCCACCTGTCGGTCACTGACATGGAGTTGCAACGACAACTGCTACTGAGTAGCATTCGGGGAAGCCGACACCACCAACATCCGGACTCCGGGCTGTTTTGAGAATTTTGCTAAAACCCAGAAACCAATTTCGGCCCAGCCCACGACATATAAAGTAGTCGAAACATCTAACCACGTACACATTGACGCGCTTGTGACCAATCCTACCAATTTATTGACGTATTGGGCAACAAAGCCATGAGCCACTCATAATAGCAGTAATTTATGCGATGCGTTTCAACCAACATTATTACCTTAATCGTGAATTAGAGCATAGCTTTTCGCGTCAGTAATTAGCATTGCAAATTAACACTGAAATGATGGACATTTTGTGGTACAACCTAAACTGGTGTTTAGAAGACTGTTCTGTGAAATTACTGGGTATTTTGGATGAGCTTTCAGCCGTTATTATACGTATATGCAGTGAAAATAACTTCGAATAAAAATCACATAAGCGTTTTATAATAAACTAGCTTCCGCCCGCGGCTTCGCCCGCGTAGAGTTCGGTTATATCGCATTTCCAAGAGAATTCATCAAAAGTCCGGGATAAAAACTATCCTATGTTCTTTCTTAAGGTGAACTCTACCTCTGTACCAAATTTTATTAAAATCAGTTCAGTGGTTTAGACGTGAAAGCGTAACAGATAGACAGACAGAGTTACTTTTGCATTTATAATATTAGGGATTGGCTATCTGACACTCCAGAATTTTCCAAATCAGACAAGCCTATTTGAAGATCTCAACCCTGTTACTCGGGGAATCCGATACCCCTTAATAAGACCCGTTGTTAGACATTCTGGCTTCTGACTACCCGTAACGACTACCAAAGATGCTCAAATGACAGTCTGCTAACGTAAACTCCAAAACGCAGGAACTCATGTCATGACGGTCACCCATCCATAATAGACGGGCCAAGCATTGCTTTACCTTATCAATCTAGAGGTAACTTTAAGTTTTAGTTTAATTCAAGTTAGGTACTTAGGTATGATCATCGGCACGAATCTTGAGCGCTGACCTTCACCTCCACCTTCAAGCTCCTCCGTTTAATTTCAGTATCGTTTTTACAAAACCGATGACAATATATTCTGTGCGCTAAAGGTGTACCATTTTGTCTCTATTCTATTTCGACTCCGGACCCCTCGCGGTGTAAAAATAAAATTCACTTAGTTAACACGACTAATGCATCGACATTTAATATAATAGACAGCCATTCTGTTCCACTTCCCAAATTGGAAACTTTTGTCGATAGCCACATTAAAGCTTTGTAACATTTCTGAGATAAAAATCATGTAACATGTTAAGAAATTGTCATGGTAAGTAAAGAACATTATTAGGGTTATCAATTAATATTGCAATGAGGCTTTAATTTTGTTTTGTTGCTACTCTACTGCAGAACCGATTTGAAAAATCCTTTCACTGTTGGGAAGCTACAATATCCCCGGGAAACATCAGTCGGCTATATTTTACCCGATTACAGGGAGTGGTTTCTACAAAAAGCGGGTGAAACCAAGGGAAACATCTAGTTTTCAATAAATAACTAGATAGTTCATTTATCGCACTAATCTGAAGAACTAAATGGTCTATATGAAAGATATTTTCAATGGCAAATATCCCGTTTATCGAAGAAGCTACTTTTCATCAGGATCCTAGAAGTGGTTCCCTTGAGACGAGAATGAAACCGTTGTAATCAGCTACTCAGAAAAAAGCTTCTTAAGAAATTAAGTAGGTAAACCTAACTTATAATCTGCTTTCAACGTGAATTTGCTTAGAATCCTCCAAGGACAACAACGGATCCGATTTTAATGTTGTCATACCTAATAATATTATTTTCTTTTCTTGAGTCATCGTCTCCCGAGCGTTTTTAGAACTATGTTATGGTCGGCTTCCAGTCAAACCTGATGCGGCTGAGTACTAGTGTTTTACAAGAAGTGAATGCGTATCTGACCACCTCAACCCAGTTACCCGAGCAACCCCGTAGCTACTGGCTTCTGACAACCCGTAACAACTGCCAAGGATATTAAATGACAGCAGCTGAGATCTACAGTTTAACGTGCCCTCCGAAACACAGTCATTTGTGCCCAAGATATACTTTGAAAGTACGTATGTACCTACAAACTTTAGAAAAGTTACATTGGTACTTGCCTGACCTGGAATCGAACCAGCACTCATACTTGAGAGGTTGGTTCTTTACCTACTAAGCCGCCACGACTTAATTTTTTTTCTTGATAAATTCAATTTGGCAAATTTTCCCTAAAATCGTGGGTTCGTTTACAAACATTCATTGATCACGGGTGGGTAAGCATGAGCCCGAACAAATATTATTTTATAAAACATGTTGGCCTAATGATTGGTAGCAGGGATGTTAAAGGAAGTACTGGGTAACATTTTGGATCGGAAAATATTTTTCTGTTGTTTTTTCTTATGTGATTTTTGTGGTATCGAAGCAATATTTATCATCTCATACACGTTTATTGTCAACAATACTTACGTATATGATTTCTTTAGAAAAATACTTGATGTGTAAGATAAATGGAATCTGGCGTATCTTTGCGGATTTTCCAAGACTTTAAATGTTAGGAAATTTATGTGCCGTAACTTTTTTTTTTTTACTTGAGGTACACTATACATACAAACATACACTACATATACACTATATATACAAACTTAATCTACTTATCTTTATACAAATCTATGGGCTGGCTTATTCTTTGGACAAAGAATTAGCATTGCCATTCAACGTGGCAATGCAGCCAGTCTTCTGGGCACGTTTCCGGAGGACAGTGATGCGAAAGAATACTTCGACGCCTGATCGATGTTCCTTTATATATGTTTTATGTTTATATCATCATCATCATCATCAGCCTATCGCAGTCCACTGCTGGACATAGGCCTCTCCAATATATATATGTTTATATATATTTTGTAAATAGATCTAATTGAGTTTATTATGATATTTGACATAGGTACACTTAGGTCTTAATTATTAATTTACAACCCATACACAATTATGAATAATCAAATATCTAAACCCATTTAACCAAGACCAGGTCACCCAAAGATGTTATCCGGATTTCCTTAACCCAACATTCATAGTAATAGAATTTACACAATACCAACAGACCCCTGTATAACTGTAATGCAAATATTAATATAAAGCCACTGTAACGCAATTAGGTGTGTTTGTCAAAGTACCCAGTGCCTTGTTATGGACGCACTATGCTGTTTCTTGCGGTTTCACCCACGTGAGAAATGCCACAATGGTCTAAACTCTGTTTGGATAGGCTGTTAACTAGGGATAAACAGTGTCACGACCAGTTTCTTCATCAAAAGTTAAAGTTAAAGTAATGTCTAAAGTAAAAGTAACGGTCAAATTCGTTTTTTCAAGGCTAAAGTGACAGCAAAACTAATAGAAAAATTGAATTTGACCGTTACTTTAACTTTAGACATTACTTTGACTTTTACTTTGGCTTTAACTTTTGATGAAGAAACTGGCTGTTAATGTGACTTTTTATTTAAAAACTCAGTTTCAAATGTAGTATAGAGGTAAAGTCCTGTGAACGAGCAGTGTTTTACAAGAAAAAATAGGTACTTTTATGTAAGGAACAAAAGTATCACCAAGTAGTGAACTTCACAATGAGCTGAGAGAATGTTAAGTTCAACGTTTGTTCATCATCCTCCGATCCTTTTCCCAATCATGTTGGGGTCGGCTTCCAGTCTAACTGGATTCAGCTGAGTACCAGTGCTTTTACAAGAAGCGACTGCCTATCTGACCTCCTCAACCCAGTTACCCGGGCAACCCGATACCCTTTGGTTACACTGGTGTCAGACTTACTGGCTTCTGACTACCCGTAACGTACCCGTAACTGCCAAGGATGTTCAATGATAGCCAACGTTTGTTATTTTATCGAAATGACAGAAAGATAAAATAACCTTCACATAATTTTAAGTTTCGCTGTCAGCATCCTTACTAATATTATAAATGCGAAAGTACCTAACTCTATCTGCCTGTCTGTAGGTTTATCTGTGGGTTTCACGTTGAAACTGCAGAACTAATTTAAATAAAATTTGGTTCACACACGGTCTCGCCTGGAGCCTGAGAAAGTACTTAGGTAACTTTTTAGCGTCATCATCATCATCATCATCATCAGCCTATCGCAGTCCACTGCTGGACATAGGCCTGTCCAAGTGCACGCCACTGAGATCTATTTTTGGCTTCTCGCATCCAGCTTCTGCCAGCCGTCTTGCGCAAGTCATCACTCCACCGTGCCTGAGGACGTCCTACACTACTTTTTAGCGTGGTGGAAAATAATTCTGTCTAATGGAAACGTGAGAAACGGCTAATACCTAAATATTCAATTAATCAAATCAATTAAATTATTAAGTAGAAGACTGCGAAATAATTGAATATTAAATAACATGAAAAGCCTGTTGTTTTCGCTAGTCACGTGTTTCCTTTCCCACTGAAATTGTACCCAAGATAGAAACATGAGGTCTTCGATTCGAAATGGTGGTATTAAATTTAATTTGCTCGAATATAGGCCAAATCGCGATGTTTCTGTTTACTGTGTTCTGTCTGAGATATTTTTAGGAATAATAATTAAATTTTGCTTTTTATTTTTGACATGTTTTTCTGATAGACTTTTCAGAAATTATTTTTTCGACAGCCTTGTTTTGTCCGTCTCAAAATTAGAGGTGACTCATGCATTAATTTAGATTTATTTTCAAAGACCTTGATAATACGTAATAGACGAAAAATCCAGGCTCAATTTTATCCTAATTTCAATATAAATAGATAAAATTAACATCTCAAATAGAATATCATTATTTATACCTTCCGTCGCCCGTCTGAAAACGTTCTCGCTGAAAATTAGGCCCCAATTTGTATATCAGATCACGTACAGACGTCGTTACACTAAATAAATTGAGCTCTTGATAAGAAGTACCGTAACTTCATCCCTCCCCACCCACGGAGGAAGGAAGGAACGGAGATGCCACAAGGAAGGTAGGTCAGGCGCCTTCTTGTAGGTCAAGCATCGTACGGTTACGGTAAGCGTGTTCTAACTAGAATTAACGGGACTTTCTGATTCCTTGTCATAGATTGGTCTTCATTGGTGATTTTGTTTTGAAAATAATGGACGTGTTCCATACAAGGCGTGTAAGGGCGGAGCTAGTAATGTTCCTCGTCCCCCGAACACCCGTATTTTGGCGCGCTACTTTCTTAGGAGACTTTGCGTTATGATATCTCCGCTAGTCATTTTGTTCGCCATGCCACCACCCCTCTTATCTAACATATGTATGTACTGTTAACAGCAAAAGTGGGGGCATAATTTGGTCTAGTCTTTTGACACAGTTTCAATTGTGACCTAGAATTAATTTATTTACACGAGCGTGAATATTAGATTGTTTATCAAATAGACTAGACGTAGCTCGCAGTTTTAGCTATGTTCTGACAGAACTTCTATCTGTATTCGGATAAAAAGTCTGTTGAAAAACTCGGTCACTATCTCTCTCTTTTCACTAACTGCTCATACTGGGCCCTTTAGTCAATATAATTATAGACAGGAGGATATGTGTGTCCCTGCCATTTTTTTCGCACAAGTTTGTAATTTGAGCTACACATACAGATGAATATTTCGTATTTATACCCAATATTAAATGGCAAATTATGTTACACACACAATGAATTTCAGTCACGTCCGTCACTTTGAATATGAAAGATCCATGTACCTAAATATGTATGTGTTCCTCTTAACAAGATTATTACTTAGTTAAGCAAAGACGTTGACTTGAAGTCTACATACATTTTTAGGGTTCCGTACCCAAAGGGTAAAACGAGACCCTATTGTTTTCGCTCCTCTGTTCGTCCGTCCGTCCGTCTGCCACCAGGCTGTATCTCATGAACCGTGATAGTTAGAGAGCCGAAATTTTCACAGATGATGTATTACTGCTGCTGCTATAACAACAAATACTGAAAACTAGAATTGAATACATATTTTTGGGGCTCCGATACAACAAACGTGATTTTTTGTCCTTTTTATAAATAATGGTACGGAAACCTTCATGCGCGAGTCCGACTCGCACTTTGCTGGTTTTTATCCAGACAGTACTAACTTGAATAACTTGTAATAAATAACTTATTCAAATGGCAGAAATCGAATGAATCTAACTTAATTTTCGTCTCAAGGAAAGTGCCAGACACTTGATTTGTAACTTAAATAAGTGTAATGAAGTGTGTTAATACGCAGCTTTAACAAAAAACTTGAGCTTTTAGAAAAAAATGTATGTACTCTGGGGAGGTTATTGACCTTTACAATTACGTAAAATAACTTCTGAAACTATTTACTTACAAACTGTGTAAAAATAAGTACCTAATAAGATTTAATATACTAACAGTAAGTTGCACCATTTAACTTAACCATTTTCAGTTGTCAAATTGCCGATTTGACCAATGCGAGGCAATTTGGTTGTGGTTTGGTTATCGTTATAGTTAAATGGTGCAACTCATCCTTAGTCATAGCCCAATAAGTACTAGTATAATATTATAAAAAAAAAATGAATATACTACCTACCTATGTCTTTAGCACGTTTTAAATCATCTTCATAGAAAACGTGTTGATATTATTTTTTTTTACATTGTAAAAGCATAACACAGGTACGAAATTATATATGTAAATACATTTTCTAAGTATTCCTGTCTACAATCGGCTCACACGTGTAAAATTTAAATTATTTTGTTAATTCAATTAATTCAAGGGACGTCCCTAATACCGGATTTAATGAATAAACAGTCAAAACACTTGTCCTGTTACTGTAACAAAGTTTATACAAAAAGTTTGGGAACCACTGCCTTTTAACGGGTGAAAGCTTAACGGGTGAAACTTTTGAATGTTGTTTATGGTAAATGGAATCGTTTCAAAATGTTTTGTCAAAAACAGCTTTGTATGGTACCAGCTGTTTTACCGCGGTTTCACCCGCACCCCTTGGGAACTACTGCCCGTACCAGGATAAAATACAGCCTATAATAGTGTAGCTTTCCAACACAGAAAGAAATCGATTCACTAGTTTTGGCACCTACCCTGAAGACGCCAAAACTACTGAATAAACAAATATATAAATGTCCTTTATTGTATTAGCATAGAAGTATAAATAAGTATAGGGTATCCTAAACCTATATAGACTGGTATCGGGTGATATGGGGATATCGTAACACGACGCAGACGCTTCGTGTACATTAGTTTTAAGTTATTTATAAAAAATATGTATTAGTGTATAATTTAATGTTATAATACTTATGCAATGTATTTTCTATGGGCCTTAGATGCCTGATTGAATTAGGATACCTATAAGTATTTGGAATTTTTTTCATTGAACGAAATGGGTATTGACATACAAGAGTAAATAAATAGGTCTAAATTGCCGTATTTTGCCGGGACTAACATGTTATGTTAACAATCCAGCGTAATTGACTTGTTTTTTCAGGACCGCATCATTTATTTTATTTGTTAATGAATTTAGGTAATTACTTTAAAATTGCAGTACAATTAGGAAACATCATCAAATGGCAACCTACCGCTGTGGGTGCAGCGTGAGGGAGTTTCAGACTCTTACTGACTAAAATCCACCAAGTTCCTTGCTAAGCCTCTTTCAAACAAACCCGCAGCAACCATGCAATGACCTATTTTACCCATGTATGGTAATAAAATTCTCAATACCTACTGCACTATTTCCGTTAAAACCTCCCATAACCATAAGTTCAACGAACCTTCAAATAAATCATCAAAAATACAATACGCCAATAAATAAAACGAAAGCCAATACTCATCACCAACCAACCAAATATCAACCTTAATACTAAGAACATAATGTTCAAATTCCTTTGACACGAACTTGACAGTTGTAGAACAATTTATCACGGAGCACACCTGCGTTAATACGACAACGCACGTGCTACTGTGTGTCTCAAAGTTTTGTGACTTTTGGATATGTACCACAGAGGAATGAAAGATAGTGGAGATGCTATAAGGTAGGTAGGTCAGGCGCCTCCTTGTAGGTCAAGTTATGTACGGTAGGCCTTCCTTTCTTCTCCGTGTGAGAGGAGGCCTGTGTCCAGCAGTGGGACGATATAAAGGCTAGACTAGTAGGTGTGACTAAAGCACTATTACATTAACGAGGTTCCTTGAGATATCAGTCAAAAACTGATGTTGATGATTGCTGATTTGGTTTTCAAAAAATGGCGGGTTCCAAAGAAAATTTATGATGGCGGAGCTAGGAACGTTCCTCGTCCCCCGAACACCCGCATTTTGGCGCTCTACTTTCTCAGGAGATTTTGCGTTATGACATCTCCGCTAGATCTTTAGTTCTCCATGACGACAACTCACGTATTCCAGCGTGTCTCAAAGTTTTAGGACTTTTTGGAAATGTACCCACAAATTGTGTTTGTTCTCCTAACGGATAGGATTGTTTTGTCAGACCCAATAAAGTGTGGGTAACTTAACATGCAGAGTATATACTTACCTACATTTTTCCACGATTTCAGACAAGAACAGGGATAGTATTTCGTTTGGTACAAGCAAAAAAGGCTTCCTGTTTTTACAATTAGCAATACTAATTATTATTGTAATTTAAATCTTATACATTTGTTAAAAAAACACACACACTAAATTCTACAATATTTTCAGAGATAAAACAACTCATATAAATGCTTCATATCAACCTAACTTATAAATAACAAACTATCAAAAATCATACTTGCAAACAAATTGTGTTTAGATAGGCAGACCTTTCATCAATATGAGATTTCAATCATACCACATTAAAGACATTCTTTATACATTCCGCAATAACTTATTTATGAAGTCCTAACATAATAAAACAGATATTTATTTACCCTTTTCATATAAATTCAAAGCGTACACTTATTAAATCATCAAGTAATAAATTATTAGATTGAAGTTCTCAAAGTTTTCCCTGCCGTAATTCGATTCAACGATCTAACTTTGGTTCATTCAATTAAATTATTCTGTAATAGTATTAAAATTTTGAAACCACTCTACGAGTATTTACATTGAAACTCCTTCTAAAGCCACACACTTTTTCTCTTTATACATTTGCATGAAAGTTCACCGAAAACGTAAACGTCAGTTTTCTGAAAACAACTATGTATTTATTTTGATATTTTACGTACCTGGAAAAAACTGCAATTGTTTTTTTTCTTTTTGATTGAAAAGAAAGATATAAAAAATAATAAAGCTATGCTTTAAATATAGGTTAAATACTTGTTTGTTGATTTTAAAAAGTTTGAGAAAGTATAGCCATCAAAATATTAAAACATAGGTATCATGTGGAATATTAATAAAGTTTTAAAATTCTTAAAATTGCTGGAGCTAATTAAAATAAATGCATACAAAATGTCTATCATATTGAAACAACAGAATATGTAGAGTAGAAGAATTTAAATTATGACTTAATATAAAAAAAAAATCTGTTTGTTGAATAATTTAAAATTTCTCGAGCAATCATTTTAATAACATTAAGCGAATTAAAGAAATATTTGCGTATACGCGTAGTTCTCATTATTTATTCGATGAATTGCTGGGATACTTTACAACGTTTCATTTTCAATTTATCATAAATAAGTTGTAAAATGGTGTTATTAATACGCACATATTTATGGTATAGCAGCTAGTATTTATTAATTATCCGTAAATCAAATTTATCATCTCCGGTTAGTTCCAATTAAATGAATTGCAGAAAAATTGGCACTGAAGGGGTTTTGATAGTTTTTTTTTAAGAGTTTATATTTTAAGTCTTTATTTGTAATTATATGTTTTGTTATTGATTTGAAGTAATTGTTGTAATTGAAATAATGAACCTTTAGTATGTATACGTATGTAACGCGAATTATAGGTACGCCATATTTACATAGAAATGAGGCTATTCATAATACCAGTATTAAAAGAACCTCATCACAGCAACATTCTAGAACCGTCTATCATACCAAATTACTCTGCATCGAATATCATATTTACAACGGCATAGAAATGTTATGAAATCAATATTGGTTGAATAGGCTACGGAAAAAAACACGTAATTGGTTATCAAGCTTATTTCCCCTCAGGCTGACTGAAAATGAAGATATTCTACTACAGTATTATGTCATCGAAGGTGGTGTAGACCGATGATACAGCGTTTTCAAAATGGCGGATTTTCCGCTTGGTTTTCTGCGCGGCAACGCGGTTCGCGGGTAAGACCACGCGGGCGGTATCACGATATGAGATGCAAAAAACAATTGACTACCAGTGGTTTAAATGTATGACTCGGCAAGTTTTCACACACCTTGTTATAAACCCACTAAACGCAATGAATCAAGTATTTAATTTTCTATTAAAACTTGCCAAGTAACATCATTAAAAAGTAACTATTTTTAACTGAGGTATGTATATGGAACTTGGTACTTATTCAGATCTCACTTCTTTTATAGGCGAAGCATTCCCATATTATCGAACTTGGCAACCTTTCACATTTTTGTTTTGGGTGGGATTTCATTTATTTTTGTAAGGTTGTTTATTTTATTTTTTTCTTATGATTAAGTTAGTTAAGGAAATGTCTCATTTATACTATCTTTCAGATTTTTGAATATGCACTATGCTTCTTACAAAGAAATGAGCTAGATTAACTAAATGGACTAGATTTACCAACTGACTGACATAACATGTTATCATATATTATGTTCGTGGATCAAAGTTACACATTAGTTATTTTCGAAAGTGACTCACACTTGGTCGTTTTCAGATTTTTACTTTACTTTGACTAAATACAGACCTTTGTAACGAATTTCAGATCGGTACGACCATTCGAAGATATATCATTTAAATATAGATAAAAGTTCGTTTTCGTTCCTTAGGGGTATAAATTTAAAACGGGTATCACCTTCATTATTTTGAAACCGACTCACACTTGGCCATTTTCAGATTTTTTCCTTTACCTTGACATAAAGACCTATCTCCATGCCAAATTTCAAGTCAATACGACCATTGGAAGTGGTCTAGGTTTTTGATGAGTGAGTCAGTCAGTGAGTGTATAGTAAAAATAGCGATTTTCTGACGTCAATATCTCAAGACCTATAATAGGTATATTAATGAAATTTTGTATTTTAGATAAGTGAGGGGGTCTCAACAGATACCAGAAATTTGATATGCGTAAATAAAATAGATTTTGAGTTATAGGGGGGTCGAATTTGGCCCGAAATGGTTCGTGTAATATAACCCACGGCCGGTGTGTCGCTTTTTTGCTCGAACTTGGCGGACACACTGCCGTGTGTCTAGATCATCAGAATCAGAATGCTTTATTTGTAAACATAGGTCAAATCATCATCGGATTCACTTCGTTTCGAATATTTCGACTTAGTGTAATTCGACTTGTTGTAGAAATTATCCGATTACTTGCTTTATTCAAAATATCAAATAATTCAACGAATCTAGGCCATGATATTTGAGAGCTATCATTAAAACAACAGAAAATATCTCGAACAGTAGTACATATAGGTATATCTGAAACAATACAATTGAATATTTTTTGAAAAATAAAGCTGGAATTCGATGCATACAATAAAAACTATCTATGTACGTATATGTATATTTTATAACGTTGAATATTACGTTCATTTGTTTCCTAAACCGATATAGAAAATACTTTCAGTGTTAGATGGCCCATATATCGTCCATTACCCATTGGCCGTATGTGAAGTATTACTAAGTAACGCGGGTAAAACCGCTGGAGAAGGAAATATTTTATATTTTTGATCACACGTGACCTATCCCTTTCAAAAAAACCTTTGAAAGTCTGTCTATAAAAATATAATTTTAATCAACGCAAAAACTAAACATCATTTTAATTTTTTAACTCGGTTGGATATAATTGTATTACAAGCTCCAATAAATTTGACACGTGTACAGTTTTGACACAGATTAGATATGAGTATGTAGTCAGAGAGTACATTATCACTTTATAGGTATGTCGAAAGTCAAAAGTCAAAATCATTTATTGAAAGTAGGCTTATTAGAATAGCCCTCTTTCACGTCAATAGTTACAAAATTCAGCTGCCCCCAAAACCTCCCCCATTCACTGAGCTCTTAGTTCTCACCAAACTTTTTGCCATCACGGAACATCGCAGAAATTAATTTTAGGTATCAGCGGGTGGTGGTAGAATTTATGTATCTATGTATAACTAGTTGGTTCTCGTGGTTTCAATCGCGTCAAGAGGAAGCTATGTATCTAATTCACTAATCCGAATAAAATAAACTTACTGTTATGTTAATGTCACAGCCTTTTTATCGTCCCACTGCTGGGCACAGGCCTCCTCTCACACTGAGAAGGGTTGAGCATTAATCACCACGCTTGCTCAATGCGGGTTGGTGATTTCAGACTTTATAGCCCAATAAAGTAAATAGGAATTATTATTTAGAGACTCGACCCTTCGAATGATGGCATGTTTTTTTTTTTAATGGACCGTTGGTTTTTTTAATGATGACATTTTTTTTTAATAGGAAGTCTTACAAATTCTTTTAAAGTTCACCATCCCTGTTACAATATTAATTGTAGTCACTAACGAAGTGTAAAAAGATTAAATGATATGTAAAGACGCTATTCCACTCCTTTAAATGAGGAAACTTCTATGCATGAATAGTTTTTACTCGATTGCACAAAAGTGCTGAAACGATAACAATAAAATTTAACAACGCATATTGTAGTTTACTTTTACTGCCTTTATCTTTGTTATTTCTCCATCTACTACTAATATAGAACTTTACATAAACGCAGATACATAGGTAGTTACTTTTTATTATAAAACAAAGTCGTCAACTGTGACTATTTCGCGATTAATTCAAAAACTGCTGGATGGATTTTGTTGCGGTTTTTACCACTTCCTGAGGAAAGTGTAATGTGAATGTTATGCGTAATGTATTGCCATATATTTATAATGTATGTAATAGCATTTTGAAGTTTATTTTCAATTCATCTATTGTACCTACATGAAACTATATTTTTTATTTCATCATCATCATCAGCCTATCGCAGTCCACTGCTGGACATAGGCCTCTTCAAGTGCACGCCACTGAGATCGATTTTCGGCTTCTCGCATCCACTGCGATAGGCTGATGATGAAATATGTTTAAAATAATTGAGTCTCTGTAGTTAACATTCTCCTTGTTCAGTTAACTAGGATATTATTTAATGAAATAATAGTGCATTGGCATTGACCGTCGCCAATAACGAATGCAATCAATTGATGCACCTCGTCACTACGTTGCAATATGCAATTGTTTTACAGATGCACAAATTCTAGTTAATATTAATCTTTAATACATAAAAAAAATTACAAGCTTTTCATGCTTAAGGTATTCCTTTCATATTAGTACTGGCTTCGGGCAGTGGTGTCACCCGTTTGTCTTGTCTCTCTGTCTCTTGTCCCCTGAAAGAAATATTTCCCACAACCGGTTAAGTTAAAAGTTAACTATATACTGTTATTCCGATGGGTAAGCTTTATAGATGGGTATAACTAAAGTGCCATTACATCAAAATCCGTTGAACTGTGTAGAAGAAGTAAATAATATACACATTCACACACATATTTTTTAACTAACACTTTAATTAACAGATTCACCATATCTCAAACAAAACATATTTAAAACAAAACTAATATAACCCTCCCCTTTGAAATTGCATCTATTTTGATATTTTCCCATTAACTAATACAAAGAAAATTACAATATTTCCTCTCTCGCTAGCACAGTTTCATACAACGTCAATTTCCAAACGTATATTACATTTCCGCGGTGCACGCGCGGAATTTCAAAATGGCGGAATGCAATTTTCCTAGCATTCATTTTTTTCTCATATTTCATTGAAAACATATGTTTTGGTTTTTTGCGTGTGTATTTGTGTAAAGGTACGTGTCTTTGTGAATTCTGTACACATTTTGTTGATTGGTATTTTAGATTTTTTGGGTTTTGACAATGTTTTCATCATCATCATCATCATCTCAGCCATAGGACGTCCACTGCTGAACATAGGCCTCCCCCTTTGATCTACACAATGTTTTCAAAAGGACTAATATTTCAGGGCTCACCAGCGCAGCGCCTTCAGAGAATTACGTTATGGACGCAGATAAAAAGTATTATATAACAGTCTACAGGAATAATTAATATTTTATGTACCTCCATAAAAATATTTTCATTTAAATACATAACGCATACATAAATATGTATATATGTAACTTGCAAACGCGCAATCCTATATCTAACACTGAAAGATTTTTAAAAATCTACTCAGTAGGACCTGAGCTTTACCTATACGTTCAACTAAACAAAACAATAGCTTTATAATATTAGTACAAATTCACGTGGCTAATATAGGATTGTTAAATTATTGTATCAGGATAATAATTTCAGTAAACAGTACTAAGTATTTAAAACATTTTCCAGTATACATTAATAATTCACATTTCTATTAAATCCCTATTTTAATAGCTATTGACCTTTCCGCGTTGAAAATAATGAACTACTGATATAATAGATAACATTTCAATTAAATATAACATTTATTTGTTTAATCGCTTCAATTATTCATAATCTGGCCCTCTTTAAAACCAGGTTAATCCAATACGTTGTTTGAATATGTTATCATTTATTTTTATGGGTCTTAAAAAACTTTATTAATTAATTTAAAAAACATGCAAATAAAATTACTGTTTCCCATAATGTTATTATTTCTTGCACCTGCATAAAAACTATCAAGGGTTTTTAAGGCAATTTTATTCATACTTTCCGGTCAAATTAGAGTTCAGTATAGTTATCGGCACGAATCTTGAGCTCTGACCTACATCTGCTCAGAAGTGATCCCACCAAAAACATTAAATGTAAAAAAAAGCCAAGCCTCTACGCAATTCTTCCACCGTAAAAAGTTTTGAGATCGCATAGAAGCCAAGTCTTGTTCAACTATATTCGTAATAATAAATCAATATTTTGTGACTATATCAATAGTTTTGTTAACATTACAATAATATTGACTTGGCCATGAGCAAAATAAACTATAAATATAATACAGCATATTATCTGGAAGAGGTGAAAGTCAAACATGAAGTTTAATATCACAGAATTAAATACTTTTAGTTTATTGTTACTAAATGACCGACAGTCAGTATCATGCAAGATCAATGCACTGCACATGAACTATGGCGCATGTTTAGTCCATGGAGATCTCAAATTCCAATCAGTCCATAATCAGTCCAATCGCAAAATTATGTCCATATATAAATTTATAAATCCAACGGTATTTACACGGGGACACACAAGGAGCGACTTTTAACTTGCGCTCATGGCCAAGACAATATTATTGTAATGTTAACAAAACTATTGATATAGTCACAAAATATTGATTTATTATTACGAATATAGTTGAACAAGACTTGGCTTCTATGCGATCTCAAAACTTTTTACGGTGGAAGAATTGCGTAGAGGCTTGGCTTTTTTTTACATTTAATGTTTTTGGTGGGATCTAATTTATTTTTTGTAGGTCTCTTTCTTCTCTAAGTATATAACAAATTAAATTTGCTTACATGCCACTAACTAAATATATAACAAACTAGCCGTTTTCCCGCGGTTTCACCCACGTCCCGTGGGAGCTACTGCCCGCACCGGGATAAAATATAGCCTGTGTTACTCGCAGATAATATAGCTTCCTAATGGTGAAACAATTTTTAAATCGATCCAGTAGTTTTTGAGTTTATCCATTACAACCAAACAAACAAAGTTTTTCTCTTTATAATATTGGGGTATAGACTAAATATGTACACCTAAAGTAGCACGTAAACAACATTTTTTTTTTTTAATAAACTAAAAACTTTTCGAAATCGTCGAATTTTCGAATCGCATATCTTTTAGAATCAAAGGGGTTTATTTCAGAGATAGATGGCACTATCACATGATTTTTTTTTAAAGTACTACTTATACTAAGCTATGTAACGAAACTATAGCGCGATTTAGACCAGGACAACGCCATCTATCGAGCGAGCATGCAGTATTTATCGCACTGCATTCTATGAAAGATTTTATCATTATTCATTTCATTTAACCTAGCTTTTTTTTATATGTATTTGATTAATATTTAATACATAATAACAATATACCACACTATGTAACAATAAAACTAATAGTAACATTTGGTACATAAATAAATAACAAAGTTATCAATGCAGTCAAAATTCATACACAATGTTCTTGAAAAACCGCAAATATAAATTTGTTTCCTATTTTTTATTAAGTTTTAAGGTTTTTATAATTTTCCCTTTATATGTAACTAATAACCTATCTTGGTGCCAAATCTGAAGGTTCTAAGTTTGCTAGAAGTACCTTAGATTTTTGATGATCTGTCAGTGAGTCAGTGAGTGACAAAATGGTGTAACTTTGATCACTCATTACTCGTAAACTATTTATTCAAATGTCTTGTAATTTTGAGACTGAGCTTGTTGTAATACTTACTCTTGGTCATCGAAAACCTAAACTCCTGGCTTTGTCCACATGGAAGATACAGGGGGGTGAAATAGCCGCGAAACGCTTCGAGAAAAGATGGTACGGCCGTGCCCGCTTTGCTCGAGTCTTGGCGAGGGCACTGCCGTGCCCTCAGATTTATTAGCAAAGAACCAATCCCGAGTGACGGCTATGACGCGATGCGCTGCGGGCCAATCACCGCTTTAGCCCGCCCCCGCGCCTCACTTCATACCACAAAAGGGTCCCAATAAATTACTTCTGCACAGGTGAAGGTCAGAGCTCAAGATTCGTGCCGATAATTATAGTAACGAAAATTCTCACAAACTATCGCGAAAGCACACTCGTACTTGAAAAACTTAGTAATACTCCGAGTAAAACCGCATAAGCTCGCTATTAACACTGATAAAACACGAACAGGCAACCAATCACCCGGTCTCATATACAAACATTTAAACAGTTACGTATTTCCAATTGCAAACCATTCGTTCAACCCGACCTTGTCTCGACTAACCAATGGTTTGTATCCAGCGGGATTCAAACTGCAAATATACACTGTCATTGTGTAACTATAGAGCTGTTTTCAGTACACATTTGTGGATCATCAAGGTCGGGGAATTACGGATGAAATGATCTGTACTTATTTCGTGCCAATATTGAAATATCCGTTGTCTATAAAATGGAAAAACTCACGTTTGTTGAATGAGAGCCACCTTAAATATTTTTTGTAGCCTGGTTTTCATGTATTTCTTGTTTTAGGGGCAACAATAATTCACATCACCTGTGAAAATTGTATGATGACAGGTTGTAACTTACCTGTTTCTTTATAAGTGAGTCAATAGGATTGTATTGAAATATTATACCTGCACTGATCGTTACCTACCCGTACAGGTTTGTCTGTACCGGCAACCTGTTTCTTTATGTAATCCTAATTAAACGATTACCCTTTAATGGAAATCAATTTTTTTTGACAAGTGGCTATGTGCCTTAATGGAAGTTCACAATATTGTGAACACTCAAGTATTTTGGGCACAGTTAATTCCGAGATTTTTTGAGCCGCCATAAAATTTGGCATGAGCTGTTCTTCTTTTTTAAATTGCCACCTTCACGACATAAACCCACAAGTATTTTCCATTGCCATCACGCAATATTACCATAACCATTCACCTTAGCTAAGGTATAATATCTTATAACTCACTGCATCAGCTGCACTTTACATATTTACGATAAAAGCAAGCATAAGTATCAAATAAAATGCACTGTTTATGTCTTCATATTCTGCCATAGTTTCTGTATATTTATCGGCTGGTAAAGTCGTATTACCTAGAAATATCGCAGCTTTTAACGTTAATACATAGGCTATTTCCAATGTTTTGTGATGATGAATAATACTGTGGTCATCCGATAGCGTAGGTAAGACTTATAATGGCGTCCACGGCCGATTTCGGCCACGGCGGCTGTTTTCGTTTAATGAGATCAGCCAGCTGCGCAGGACATATTATAGTGCACGAGCATTTGCGCAGACAAAGGTGCACTCCCTACTAATTTACTCTCATAGCCCGATGGGGTGGCAATCCGACGACCGGAGAGAGATCAGGCGCAGGACCGACATTTACGTGCTCTCCGATGCACGAGCGAATCAATCACAAACATCAGACTACAGGCTGCTTTGTAAAGTTTTAAGAAAACCCACAAAGCGATTTCGTCCCGACCCGGGAATCGAACCCAAGACCTTGAGCACAGCAGCTGCGCTTGCGACCACTAGACCGACGAGGCAGTCTTCGCTCTGCCCATTAATCCTCTCTCTAACTCGGTAAAAACTTTAGTCTCAAAATGTAAATGTCACTAAACCTTTTATATGTAATTCAACGTAAACCCCGTACAAAATTAGCTGCTAGGTCTGTCCTAATGAATAAAATAAAATGTAGACAGGATTGATCCCTTTTCACATTAAGGTCATGCCAAAAATAACGTTTTAATACATACATTTCTAAGAGTACCGACACACCGCAAACTTTTAGTCGGCCGATAGTTTTTTTGGGCTCATAAATCAGTATGAAGATGAATGGTAGTACGCACATTACAAAGATCAGGTATTTAGCCGGTATCAGAACGACTGAAAACTTTGATGAGAATAGAGACTTAAATTTTTTTTTAATTGACAACTGTCGGCCGACTGTTTAGTCTTCAGTATGCGGGTACTCTTGCGTACATGTATACATACATACATTTCCAAGTGTGCGTTAGCCAAAATACAAGTCTCTATTTGCGTCCAAAAATATTTGTCGCTAACAAAAACCCGTCGTTCGGTCCGTCGCGTCGACGGAAAGAAAGAAAGAAAGAATGAAAATGTCCTTTCTTTCTTCACGTTCGTGTTACGTGCGCCAAACTTTTTGTCACAATTGCTATCTACATTTGTGATCTATGAGGATGACAATTACCTATTAAAGCTTGGTACTTGTATATATTTTTACACGCTTTTTATTAGCTTCACCTGTATGTTTGTAGGTTTGTAGGTTTGTATGTTTATTTGTAACCGACTTCTTTGGGCGCGATTTTGACCCACTTTAAACGGCCAGATTTCGTTCAAACTTTGTAGATTTATTGAGGACCGATGACAATACACTAATTTGATAAAATTAATCCATTTTTAACCGACTTCCCAAAAAGGAGGAGGTTACACATACACATCGATTACTCCGAGGTTTATAGACCGATTTACGTGATTCTTTTTTTGTTCGACTCGGAATAGCTCCCAGTTGGTCCCATAGTCATCAGGTCAGGATCTGATGATGGAAACCCTGAGAAATCGAGGGCAACCTTCGAAAGTTGTAGGCATATATAGGGTAAAAACTTGACACTCAGGTGTACGCCTAAAAGCACTATTCAACTGTGAAGATTTAGAGCTGACCTGATGATGGAGACCAGAGAGGGTCGAGGGAACTCGACAACTGAATATGTAAACTACCTCGTGTTTGGGCTTAAATTATTTGTATTGACAAGACCTTTGCAACAGTGAAGGTTTGGAGCTGACCTGATGATGGAGACCAGAGAAAGTCGAGGGAACTGGACAACTGAATATGTAAACTACCTCGTGTTTGGGCTTAAATTATTTGTATTGACAAGACCTATGCAACAGTGAAGGTTGGGAGCTGACCTGATGATGGAGAAAAGAGAAAGTCGAGGGAACTCGACAACTGAATATGTAAAATGCCTCGTTTGGCCTTATATTCTTTGTATTAATGAGAACTTCCCACTTGTATGGACAGTGACAACTATTCGTATCACTGAAAAGCTTTAAACAAAATAAATAATCCAAACTAAAAAGCAGAAAATAAATAATAGTTTAAAAAAAAACTAAAAATCACGCTTTTTATAGAAAAACGAACTAAAAAATAGAAAATAAATTTTACTGAATTTAAATTAAGAAAATAGTGTTCAAAATTTCAATGAATATAAATTAATAATAGTGTGAATACAAAAAAAAAAAAAATTAAAAAAAAGCGTGGGGTGCATGGTGTCAATAGTTATAAATATTTTATTGACAGATATGAGTAGAGTGATTTTCATTTCGATAAGACCTTAAAAAGCACCCCACGCTTTTTTTAAATATTTTTTTTGTATTCACACTATTATTAATTTATATTCATTGAAATTTTGAACACTATTTTCTTAATTTAAATTCAGTAAAATTTATTTTCTATTTTTTAGTTCGTTTTTCTATAAAAAGCGTGATTTTTAGTTTTTTTTTAAACTATTATTTTTAAGTTACTTACCTAGAGGATATACCTAATATTATATGTTTGAGTTAATAGCTGCAACCCGCGGCTTCACATCATCGTAAGATCTATGTCCCAATCTACAGACGACTTTTTCCCGGGGACGCGGGTGAAACCGCTGGCTAATAATAATTTACTTAATATTCTATCTCTATTGTAAATTGTTCTTCTATTCGATGGGTTATTTCACAGCCCAAACTTAACCAGATAACAAAACAGTTAACTTAGGTATACATATTTTAGATAAATATGACAAATATACCATGAATGCACAATGGGTAATCCTTACCATTTATTTTTTTAATAAACGTTATCTCCTCTTCTAAAAATAAATCACCTGTATTTACATACCGAAATTAGAACATTTAATAACGTTACGACAATATACCCGCATGGAGTCACGTATGTTCTGATCGTAAAACAAGATTATCTGAAATCTGTAATATTGAATACACAGTTAACTCATGTATGATAAACTTGCTTGCAAACTATATGGAACAGATGTTAATAAAATAACAAATTATTTTGTCTTTCTTTTTAATAAAAAAAGCTTTTTGTTATAGGTAACAGAAAAATTATGTAAATATAAAAAAAAAACTCTGCAAAAAGCCTCACAGATTTTTCTCCGTATCTTTGTTAACTTCTATTAAATTGTAAATTAATAACTTTAGCTTCAGTGTTGTTTACTGTTAAACAGTTTTTTAAATAATTTTGGGAAAAAAATGATAATTTAAAAAACTAAAAACACGCTTTTAGAACGCACTTAAATTTAGCTAGTCATGTATTGTCATCAGAACTCAGAGCATGTGCAAAATTTCATCCTAATCGAAGACTGGGAAGTGGGTCACATTAAGATTCCAAGGTTTTCTTACACACATAGTTTCAAGTGAAGCTAATATAAGCATGTTAAAAACAGGCTTGATACTCTAAAAGAAAACTTCATACTTCATTGTATATGTACCTACACTTGCAAGAAATAGGGGTGAAATCAATAACAGTGGCCTTTGCATGCAAAGCAATCGTAGCGTTTATTATTAACTAGATGTTTTCCAAGATAGCAAACGCATGCTAAAGTAGTACCTACGGAAAATGTGTACTCATTTCATGTTTTACTAACATAATTATGTTTTTAGCCACGTTTTACTGCATTTTTACATAAAAGCGTGTATATTTTTATACGTACATATCAAACAAAAAACATGCTCTCTCATAAAATATGACATCAAATTATGTGGAACGATTGAACGACCAGTTTAGTTTGTCCTTAAGTGTGCTTACATACTTTTTGTTACAATCACAGCATTACTACGGCAAGTTTTATGCGTACTACCTATATGTATAATTATGTATATGTCAACAGAAAATAAGAACTTAAACTTTCGTCGGATTCCACAAAAGATACATTGTATTATTTTTCTAGGAAGTTTACAAACTTGCGTAGGCATATTGTTATTTCCCGGTAACGAAGTCTTCTAACTTTTCCTTTCATTATTCAAGTTGCATGTGTTCTTATTAATCCCAATAATATGCACAGACAGACAGATACAGTTTCTTTTCCATTTAAAAGTCGGTTATTTTCGGCCGCCTGCGACTGGCCCGACTTCGCTCAATCTGCCTACTTCACTTTAAAGTCGAAATCAGGTCGCGATAAGTTTTTAAAAGAGCTTTTAGAAGTCGCCTCGAGTAGCCTCGATGGCTACAACTTAGAAAATTACTTACATTTGAAACGAATCTATTCGTGCTTTGGAAATTGTTTTGCTCATTTCGAAAAATAGAAACTGGTATCGGAATGGTATAAGTGAAACTAAATTAATTTAATTGAGGTAATGTCAGGTTTATATTCTAGTTAATTGAGACTAAAATAAACGAATGATTAGAAAACGATATAATAGGAAAAAGTAATATGAGTGTCTTCTTGGTATTTTCCTTTATTTACCAGAAATATTGATTACAAAATTAAGTTAAGAATTAATCTAGCACTAATCTTTAGATAATATTATAAATCTGAAGAGAAGTAGTATTTTATAAAAGATATTGAGAAATAAATAGCTAGAATGTCGACAACGAACCCCATTTTTTCCTGTATAGACTCAGTGTCTACCTTTTTTGTCTAGGTACTTGTAAAAATATGTTTGTTTTACATTACCAAACACAGCTACACAATTCCGTAGATCCATTTCATATGTTAATCTCCATAATTAAGATATCCAAAATCTCCTCGTACGATAAACAACTATATGCAAATTTGATAGCCCAACTCCATGGAAGGACCAATTTCCTGGTCCTTATACAACTATCTTGGGGACCCAAGGACTAAAACCACGGAGGAATGAAAGAGGAGCAGAGATGCCATAAGGCAAGTCGGTCAGGCGTCTTCTTCTAAGTCAAATAACGTATGGTGGGTATCACAAAAATGATCAGTGAACTGACGTTCGAGTGGTTTGATGCATCTGTCTACAACTTTTGGTTGTACAAATAATGGGCGGGTTCCAAAGAAGGTGTATGAAGGCATAGCTAATTACGTTCCTCGTCCCCCGAATACTTCAATTTTCTTAGAAGATTTCCGTTATAACATCGGCTGTCATTTGAACATCTTATCACTCGTTACGGATAGTCCGAAGCCAGTAACTAGCCTTTTGGGTTGCCCGGGTAACTGGGTTGAGGAGGTCAGATAGGCAGTTGCTCCTTGTTAAGCACTGATACTCAGCTGCATAAGGCTAGATTGGAAGCCCCAACATAGTTGGGAAAAAGGCTCGGCAGGCAGATGATTTTCCGTTGTGACATCTCTGTTCGTCATTTTGTTCTCCATGACTTTAACCATATCTCGTGCCAACAGCATATTGTAAGTAGCCTAAACTGTCGTTAGAGGCAAATCTAGGGATTTGAGAGGCCTCTAAACTCGGCCTGAAGGCTTTGTGAAAATAAGCCTTGTTTTATAGATATTTAATGTTAGAAAACCGACGGATATTATTTGAAAAGGGTATTTTTGGTAACTAAATGTTTGTTATTATTTTTTTGTTGGCTTTAGTTTTTGGTAATAAAGATTAATGTTATGGTAATGTAAGTTTGTATTTTATAAATGATCATATTTTATTGTGTTTTAGACTTGTTGTTTTCACGAAACTTTAATTATATGTTTTTCTTTCCAGAATATTATTGTTTGTAGTTGTAACATTCAAAACAAACATCAAACTTGTATAATTTTAATTTACAATTATTATTTCTGTTTTTCCAAATTCAGATGAAAAAAGCTACACTATTTAACACTGAGAAAAACATTCCAATTTCAAGAAAATTCTGTTTAAACAACATACTACATTTACTTTTCTGTATATGAATAATTTGTACATTATTACTAAGAAGTTCCTTAGATATTTAAAAACACAAGACTTAAGTAATACATATTCTAGTTAAGTACCTATGTAATAATATTTTTTAGGTCTCAGTAATAACTGGGGCGAATAAAGTAAATGACTTTGATCTTTTATGAATATTTATGTAGTAGGTAATTCAAATTCATAATTCGTAGTTTTTAGAAATAGAATAGAAAAATGAAAAACTAATTATATTAGACATTCTGTATACAGATAAGAAATAGCCTGAAGCCTTGCTCGATAATCGAGCTATCTATCACTGAAAGTGTTTTACAAATGCCTAATAGATACTTCCTGAGTATAGTGCTTTCAAGTTAACAAACGAACTATTTATAACAAACTAGCTTCTGCCAGCGGTTTCACCCGTATCCCGTGGGAACTACTTCCCGTACCTGGATAAAAAGTAGCCTATAGCCTGCCTCGATAAATGGGCTATCTAACACTGAAAGAAATTTTCAAATCGGACCAGTAGTTCCTGAGATTAGCGCGTTCAAACAAAAAAACAAACTCTTCAGCTTTATAATATTAGTATAGATGAATCGTTGTACCAGCATTATTGCTTATAATTTAACGTTTGATAAAACATTTCGTTATAAAGTTTTGTTTTCTCCTTTTTTTGCAAATTCCAGTAGAGTTGAATTTACATACAACCTGCAGTGTGCATTAAATATATACCTTACATAATCAACCTCTATTCTATAGCTTTCTACATTTCTAACAAAAAGCTACCACAAAGTCCTTTGTACCATATTATCTGCAAAAACTTTTCCTCATTATTCCAGAATTCTAGATAATTTAAATTTCAAAATACAAAGTTATCTACAACTATAATATCACTGAACTACTCTCAAACGAAAGCCGTCGAAACTAGGACCACATTATTTCATATCTAGTACAAACGTACTGGAATATAACATGTTCAAAACTAACGATTTTCGCTTAGGTTTAACATGGAATTATTTAGACCACAAGCTTGAAATGTAGCTCGAACGTTTTTCAAAAATACTAATTAGGTTGTTTTCGAGGAAATTTAATTTAGAAGCTGCAATCAAGTTGTGTTAATATTCTGTGAGCTGCTTAGCTTTGTACATACTTAGTTTTACCTATAAAATTCCATAACAATATGCCTTTTCATTATTGTAAAAAAAATTATAATCTTATTAGAAGGTATACAGATTTGTGACTTTTATTTATTTAGGTATACAAACCATAAAATATATAGAAAAACATAACTTGCTAAAAGATTCTAGTTTGTTATGCCTATTGTTGTTATATGTATAGTTGACTTCTAATAGAACTTCCAAAATATACCTAAATATACTAATGAAAAAATCTATCAATTAAATTATATTTCTAGTCCGTTATCATCTAAATTATCTAATACCATCATCTGCCTAGCCATTTTCAAACGACATACAATTATCCACTGCCATACCGACTGGTCGTCGAATAAATTTATCATAACGAATACCCAATTGTTGAAGATTGATTGCTATAAAAATAAGCCAAGATCAGAGCCTTGAAAAATCTTTCGCTAAAGAAATTCGTAATCCAATTGAATCGTAATAATATTTCTTTCAATGTAAATAGGAGAGGTACATGGAGAATAAATTACTAGTGGAGATATCATAGCGCAAAATTTCCTAAGAACGTAACGCGCCCAAATGCGGGTGTTCGGGGGACGAGGAACGTTACTAGCTCCACCCTGCACACCTTCCATAGAAACCGCTCATTAACTTTAAAATAAAATCAACAATCAATCAAGACCAATCGTTTACAGATTGATTTGATTTGACATGAATGTAGCAGCTAATCACGCCGCCGTACGTTGATTGACCTACCAGAAGGCGCCTGACCTACCTTCCTTATGGCGTCTCCGCTATCTTTCCTTCCTCCGTGGAGAAGTAGGTACCAATATAGATAATTTTGAATGTTGTAATTTAATAAAAGATTTATTAAGCTATATTGGTTTTCGGTTCCGTATTGTGAAAAGGATTCATTTATCAACCAATTCTAATCAATATTGGTAATGCGAAAATTACTCTGACTCTCTATTTGGCTTTTACGCTAAAACTACTAAGCTGATTTAAATGACATTTGGTACACAGATAATCTACCTCTAGAACCTAAGATACAACATAGACACACCATACTTTTTACCTGGTTACGAAAAGTGGTTTCCTAGGATGCGGGTAAAACCGCGGGAAACATTATTAGTACATTCATACCTATATATGAATGTACTAACAAATGCGTACTGATTTTTTTGCAAATATACCTAATTTCTTAATGAATTAAAAACGTGTTCTACCATAAAGTGGTTGTTATTGATTGAAGCATGTTTTATTCGTGTTATGTGTGCGAAAAACACCATATGCCTGTCGCCAATAGAAGGCAGTAATTAGAGTTTATTCACATTTTCAGAAACACCTATTCTTTGAATGTTAACTACACCTGCTTTACTAAGTATTATGGGTTATTTTTCCGTCTATTTAGTTATTTAATAAGTACTAGCTTCTGACTTCTGCTGGCAAACTGGTAAGAGTTGCCATCATATTTAGGCAAATATGAAAAACATGACTTTCATTTACTTAATTTTAGTCGACGAAGCAGACCCCAACATAGTTGGGAAAAACCTGGGGACATGAGGATTTATCTTTTTACCGCTAAAATAAATAAGTCATAAAACATATCCCAGACTGTGCTCAGTGACTAGGCTCAGAATGGTGACTGGGTACTTAAGTTATCCTAGCTTGGCCATCGGATGTCTTTTGACTGAGACGACAAATGATTAGAATGGAATAAGATTCTTTATTTGCAGAGACACGGTCATTCATAATTTTGTAATAAAATACCCATAATTCACACCAAAATCAGTAAATTTTCCATTAAATTATTTTCCCGTTGATTTATTACTGTGAGGGTGACGTCACCAATCAAAGAAACCACCTGATGACGACTGGTCACCACTGTCATTTGTCAAAGTTATTAAAAATCAATGCGTTGCAATCCCATAGACGACGCGGAGAAAAAGTGAAATGATGGATATAGACGTATATTTTTTTGCGGAAGGAAACAAGTCATTTTTGTAATGCCACCCCTTGTCCACCATACCCCTCGTCATAAAAAAATCAGATGATTCTTTTGTGAAGTAAAAGACACATTGGTCCATTGGAAGCAGGATTTCAAGAACTTTCGTTTCTATTTTGATCTACCTAAGTGGCAATCCAAACGAATGAAAAAAAACTACAGTAGAAACGTTGTATGCACATCATCAGTTTTGAATCTAATCACCACATTCGCACATCCCACATCTAAAAAGGTAATTAACATGCTAATTTCCATGCAGCAAAATTAATCAGTTATCTAACGTAACATGTAAAACACAGCACTCCGACATTCGTCTCTGCCACGAACACTAAGTTCCTCGTTTTCTGCTCAAAAGCACTGGATTTTAATTAATCACACATGATGTTGTCAGAAGCGAATTCCTTCCTACATTAGCAACGTTTAAACATGTATTTATTTTAAGTGGAATTTGTGTATTTTATGTTGAACTAGGTTTAATTTAGTGTGCGATGTTGCAAGCATGAATTTTCTTGCATAATTACAACTGCAAATCTTAGGTTTATTTGATTCATTTCCTGGGTCAAACACAGGTGTGTCTTTACACCAAAAATGAGGGGAAGCGGGAGTGAAAGTCAAAGTCAAATCATTTATTTCATTTAGGCCTTTACAAGCACTTATGAACGTCAAAAATTATAAAAAGGTTTGATTCTAGTTGCCCATATGAGTGCCAGACTTTTACTGACTAAAGTCTTACTTTGTTCTTTCCGGACCCCTTTGTGTACTAAATCTCAGGCGGGGTACGTTTAGACCAAAGAATCTATTGAATTATTTTAATTTTAAACACAGGGAGAAATTTTTATCCTCCCTCTTTGCGCATTCCAAACCTTTATTACAGAATGCTAACTCAATTAAAGGAAACGTTCCTGTATGTTCATTTCCAATCAATATGTTCTAGCAAATTCTATCTTTATTTTGTGTGCTGGATAAAACCAGTCTTCTAAAGACGGACCTTAAAAAATACCCGATAACAACCAAAAACAAAAGATATCATCCGATACTTAGGTAGCTAACGAGAACACTCAAGCAAGTTCTCATACATCTCGAAAAACCAACTAAATAAATAGCATTATATTCTTACCTGTGTATCTCGAAGTTAAGAAGAAAACCCGGTTTATCTGTAAAAGAAAAAATAACAGAGATAAGTAACAACTTCCGTATAAAACTAACAATGGACCAACTTTGTCCTCCGTCAATCAAACTGGATTTCAGAGAAAATCCGAAGCGGACATGTTAGTTGTGAAATACAATAAATGTGTGTTTATATTGTGAAAATATTCACAACTCTTGATGCAATTGGACACTAAAAAGAAATAAATTAAAATACATAGGTGTATTTTAGGAATCTATACTTCAATGCTAATATGAAATAATGTAAATTTTTTTGTTGTTTTTACCCGAAAAGAGTATCCCAACCCGTAAAAGAAGCCGATACTGCTGAACCGATTTGAAAAATTCTTTCACTGTTGGAAAGCTACACTCTTCCCGATTAATGTAGGCTATGTTTTATCCCGATACATTCAGTAGTTACCATGGGAAAACGGCTAGTTAAAAATAAATCCAAATCAATAGTTCCGTTTTGTAGTTTCAGACACACAAAGTCTAACAACTTCCACTACTTAAAAGATTTTATCGAGCTATGAAAATACATAGAAATGACAATTTAAAAGGACTCTGCCGAAGTCCAATCTCATTCAACTTTTCTCTTACAAGTAGAATACTAAAATATATACAACTTCCTTTAAATTCACTATAAAATGGTAGTAAAGTCCATTAACAGAGTAAGTGCACTGTTAAACTACCTTCTTTGTTTAATAATAAATTGTGCTTTACAACTGAACTAGCTGTAGTACTTGGTTTTTCTCTCATCCTGAGGGAACTACTGCATACAAAAGTTACAAAGTTAAGAAAATGTTGTAGGTATGGGAATTTTCTTTTTATTAAACAAAACGTCTGTTTAACTTTTTTGCAGTACTTAGTACAATAAAAGTTATATTTATTCATCTCCCTGGACAACATCTGCCTTGGGTAACAATCGTTCAAAATAACATTATTATTTTGTATCATCATATTATTATTATATCTTCACAGTAAATTTTTTTACTGACACACAAAAGACCAAAAAACTACATCTGTCCCCAAGCACTACATATCATTCAATGTCAAATCATTCATTCACTCCCTGAACGACATGCATTTGAACACAACACATAGAGAACAAAATGACTAGCGGAGGTGCCATAACGGAAAATCTCCTAAGAAAGTAGCGCGTCAAAATATGGGTGTGCGGGGGACGAGGAACGTTACTGTCTTTTTCCTTATACGCCTTCTTTGGACCCTATTTTTGTAATACCAAAAATCGTTGACGATGTCTCAAAGAACATTTAGTTCACTCGTAACTGATTGTTTTGGTCATACGAATTTGACCTAGTAGAAGGCGCCTGACCGACCTGCATTATGGCATCTCCGCTCATCTTTCCTTACTCCGTGGTATTACGCAATTCCCTCGCTACAAAGTGACAAGGTATGCTAAGGAACGAATGGAATGCCTTGCGGAATTGACGTCAGCTTGTACCAACTTGTATGTTACTTGTACCAGTTTAGCGTTTCAGTTGAGCTTTTGTTTTTGCAATATGGTGTTAGGTTGTTTTTGACGAATAATTTTATGACTTGGAAGATAATTCAAACTCAAACTCAAATTTTTTTATTTCAAATAGGCCTATGAAAGCTCTTTCGAAACGTCAAAGTTAGGTGCACGGTTCCAAAGAGTTGGTCTCATGGAGAAGGACCGGCAAGAAACTCCATGGACACTCTTTTTAAAAGAAAATAAAATTTACATATTTCATACAGTTTTCTATCTAGTCCTGAGAATGTTATACAATCCAAATTGAGCTAAAAATGTATTAATAAATTATACAAAATCATTTTAGTGCAATCGTTACTAGAAAAGCGATTTATACAATTCAAAGAAAAAATATATTGGGTAACCAAGTTCTTATATAATGCAATTTGGGGTCTTGCTGGCTTGGTCTGGGCGGAGGCACTCCCGTGCCCGTGGTCGCCGGGGAAGCCACATGTGCAGAGAAAAAGAAAAAACAATATTAATTTACCTCCAGGCATCACTGTCATCATACATTGATCCTGAATTTTATAATACGCCTTTTTAATCAAAATGGTTTTAACTACATTTTTAAAATTTTTATCAGTGAGAACAAGGCTGCCGTCGTATGAAAGAAGGGCACATCTACCATTTTGGTCAAACTGAGATAATTGAGATTAAAGTTTTTACCATATTCTGCTCCATAGCGTGAAAACCTATAGCTTAAAAGAAAAAAAAATACTGATGATATATGCGTGAAGGTTAGTACTATTATATTTTTAACTTTTTAGTTTTTATATATAGTTAATTTTAAAATAAATTCAAATTATTCCTTTCAACTTAAAAAAAAAAAAAAATCCACTTACTATAAAGAAATGGCATAATTAACCAAATGTGACCTTTCTTTTTAATATTTCAAGAAAATTTGTCATTGAGTCTGAAAGAAGGGGCACATTTGTCTAATTGCGCTTTTTTAATGCAAAACTAAATTTTTTCTACAAAAAAAAGACAAATAATCATGCGAGGAAACTTTAATAAACTATAAAACATTTATTGTCATGCCATGTCTGGTTATCCTTATCCAAATAACTGAAACAAATTTACTTCTAGGACACCAACATTTAAACAAAAAAGAACCTTTCTTAATATTCAATAGTTATTTTTAAATTATTAGGGATCTCATCCTTCAATTTTGGTTAACTAATAGAACTTATAAATTAGAAAGAAAAAGTGCTAATACTTAAACTCAATTACAGTTTTTAGTTAGTTACCTAAGTAAGTATACCTAAGGAAAATCAAAATTTAATATTTATATTCTTTTTAATAATAATAGGTTGGACCCAATTTAAAAATCTATACAATAATCTCTAAATCTCTAAATTACAATATAAAAAATAAATCAAAATATTCTATATTAATAGAGGTAGTAATAGGAGCATAAAGAAGACGGATCACAATCCATACAAAATTGCCCCACGTCTTATAACAATGTGACGTATCTCAAAAAAAAGATAAAAATGTTAAAAAAAATATGACATACTCTGTAACTTAATTTTTTTACACCTTCATACGAAAAAAATGCTTCAAAAATTGTTCAGGCGCTGTTATGAAAAAATTGTTCATGAGAAAATTTAAGGACCATTTTTTTAAATTATGTATATGACTAGCTGTTGCCCGCAACTTCGTCTGCGTGGACAATGTAGAATAGTCAAAATACTACTTATCCCGTAGGTGCATTCTTTCTCGTGACAGTATAATTAGGATTAGCACTTAGCAGTCGCATAGATTTATTGATCAAGGTTGTGTTGCTAGAAATATTTATGTTTAATATGTCAGTGAGGAAGGCAATCCGCAGCAACCAAACAACCAGATTACCTACAGTCCAGTTCGAAGGTAATTAACTGGCGGAGAATCTTAACACCGCGATTCAGAAATGAGACGAAAATGCACAGCGCCATCTAATAGCGGTAGGCAGAACTTCTCAACATTTAGAACTAAACATTATTTTGTTCGTTCCATTACGTACTGATAGGTTCAAACTAATACATTTTACATCCTTCATCATCCCTTATTTTATCACCCGTGGGGGTTGAATGGGGTTTGAATTAATCAAAATCGTATTTAAGCGAACGTCATCATAAAATTCTGATTCGTCATCAGGACTTCTTCATAAAACCTAAGAAGATGTATACAAACTTTCATCCCCTATTTTATCCCCTTAGGGATGGAATTTATCAAAATCCTTTCTTAAGGGTTGCCTACGCCATAGTAGCTTTATGCATGCAAAATCTCAGTCCGATCGGTTTAAAATTTACAAAGTTTCATACAAACTTTCATCCCCTATTTTATCCCCTTGGGGGTAGAATTGATCAAAATCCTTTCTTAGCGGATGCCTACGTCATAACATCTACCTGCATGCCAAATTTCAGCCCGATCCTTCCAGTGGTTTCAGCTGTGCATTGATAGATCACTATGTCAGTCAGTCAGTCAGTCACCTTTGAGTTTTATATATTTAGATTGATAGTGTCTACCTCCCAGGTGGTCCCATATTCATCAGGTCAGGATCTGATGATGGAAACCCTGAGAAATCCAGGGCAACTTTTGAAAGTTGTAGGCATGCGCAGGATAAAAACTTGACAATGAGGTGTATGTCTGATTACACGATGCAACTTATTAAAAAAAAAAAAAAACGACTCCCAAAAAAACACTGAAAAGCAATAGTTTTTTTAGTTAGTATTAGGTGCATCGGCCTAGAAGTCGGTGCTTTTCATTGTTTCGGTCTTATTTTTTTGTAAAAAGTTTTTTTATTTTTGGCTTTTCAGTGACAAGCTTAGTTGTTACTATCCGTATTAGTGGAAAGTTCTCATCAATACGAATAATATACCACCAAACACGAGGTAATTTACATATTCAATTGTCGAGTTCGCTTGACCTTCTCTGGTCTCCATCATCAGGTCAGCTCCAAAATTTCACTGTTGTGAAGGTCTATTCAATACAAATAATATATAAGCCCAAACACGAGGTAGTTTACATATTCAGTTGTTGATTTCCCTCGACCCTCTTTCATCTCCATCATCAGGTCAGCTCCAAACCTTCACTGTTGCATAGTGTTATCAGACATACACCTCATTGTAAAGTTTTTATCCTGCGCATGCCTGCAACTTTTAAAAGTTGCCCTGGATTTCTTAGGGTTTCCATCATCAGATCCTGACCTGATGAATATGGGACCACCTGTGAGGTACACACTATCAAACAAAAATATAATTTAAAAAAATGGTCTATAAATAGTCTTATGATCGATGTTTTCATAACAGCGCCTGAACAATTTTCAAAGCATTTTTTTTGTATGAAGGTGTAAAAAAATTAAGTTACAGAGTATGCCATATTTTTTTTACATTTTTATCTATTTTTTGAGATACGTCACATTGTTGTAGGACATGGGGCAATTTTGATCCATCTTCTTTTGGTTTTCAACCTTTTTTAAGCTATGTTATTAGAGCTTATTCGTCGCTTATAGCTTCGACGTCACAGGCACAACTGACGCGTTTCAATCAAACCCTGCCCTCCTTTCCTCACCCCTAATCGTAAATAATTTAAAGAAAAGGCACAACTGGGTCTTTGTGACTTTTATACGTAAATTAATTGAGAAATACATGGATTATTTATTTAGTAGAAAGAGCACATCTGGCATTTGAGCCTTTTCTCTATGTTATGTTGTGAATGTGCCTTTTCAAAGTAGTTTTTAGTAAATATCTATATGAAATTATAGTCACATCTACGTATTTGTGCCTTTTCAATAAAATGGTAAATAAATGTGTCTTTTCATCTTATAAAACATGAATATTAGTCTCATTTGTGCCTTTTAGGCCATCTGTATCTCCGTATTCCTTAAAGATAAAATTCTACAAAAAATTGAGCAGATGCGCCTTTTTTTTCTGATTCTGATATGTATGTAACTCAATTTTTAAAAAAATGTTAGTTGTGCCCTTTTTTCTTACGACGGCAGAAGGAATGTCGAGTATACATAGGTACCTAGATCATTTAACTTATATTTTTACATTTATTTACAAAAAAAACATATTAGAATCCCTAGTAGCGCTTTCATACCAGGTGATTCCGCCATTATCTGGATTTTCTACCCTGTTTTTTCACAGGGTAAAACTCTCACTTCATAAGAGAGTATAAACGCGACAAATTCTGCTATTCTGCTAGGCTGCAGATATGAATTCAGCAAAATTCTCGAAAATTACTTATGTAGTTTTAAAAATAACCTTAATCGACAAAACATAACACTTTCCATATTACCTCACCTTCGACATATTACAATCCCATAGCTTACCCACAAAATATTTCCATAAAGATTTGATATTTAATTGAGCGTGTAAACCCTTGATACATATGAATATATTATGTGATCTGCGGCGGCCATCTTGCTACGTATGCAGGCTGTGTGTGCAATTATGCGTCTAATACTTGCGACTACACGGTCTTACTAACAGCTGGGCAGTTCTTATATATTCTCTTATAAACAGTTGTGAAGCTACTTACTTACGTTCGTAACAATGTCACTCACACACGCATGTGCTCGATGCACGACACTCAGTGCAGACAGCACCGGGATAAGAACATAAAAGCTCGTCGATGCACATGCGTGTATGAATGACATTTTTACGAACGTTAGTATGTAGCTTTACAACTGTAGGTACCTCAATTCTGTACCTAAATTTACACGTCGACAACTTCATAATATGGCGTACATATTTAACCCATAGCCAAGAATATTTCCATAAAGATTCGACAGTTAATTGAGCGTGTAAACCCTCGGTACATACATATGTTAGCTCTGGCGGCCATCTTGCTACGTGTGCAGGCTGTGTGCAATTGTGCGTCTAATACTTGCGACTACACGGTCCCGCTAACAGCTGCGCTAAACTGTGCGGAATAGGGCTGCCGGATTTATGAAAAAGAAAAGAGTGTCTTTAAAAGATTTTTCCCAGAGAAATCTGTTGATAATCCAGTAGATAGGTATGTTGTATTGTAACAGTTTGTAAGTTGCGAAAAATATCTTTGGATTTTGTGTGGTGGTAAAGGAATTGAATGTAGGCTATGTATTCTAATATTACAAAGCAGAAGAGCTCGTTTGGGTCAGAATTTGAAGTAACTTGACTGATAAAAAAAAACAGTGAAGATAGTCCAAACCAGCTGTTGACTATACCTCTACTAAGGAGACTTATGTTTTTCAATATTTTAGTTTCTATATAGATATTTTAGCAACTAAATAGGTTATAAGTTTACAGACAAAAAATTGTAAGCAAAAAATTACGACACCTATTGAGGAAAGGCATAAAATAAAAGCATCCATTAACGTACTAAAGAAATAATTACAAGGTATATCATTTCACCACCCATTCAATTCTTTTAGGGTTGCAATTTTACTTTTTCTCAAAAATCCTCGGACATAAACTTAAAAAAAAGTATCCACCATTACTTTGTACTTAAGATTCGATTCAATTTGGTCACAGAAATTGTAATCGAATTTCCCCTTAAGGAAAATGTCAAAATATAGGTCAGCATGATTGTTCCCATAGCGGGATGGTTCGACCTTCTTAATGGTATACCTTAACTAGGCGCTTACTCCAGTTTCACTCGCATCTCGAGGGAAATTGGGTACTGGTGTCTTGTTGCTAACGACTTTTGAGAAAGAGTTTCTTTAAGTCTTAAAAGATTAAAGATTGATTGAGTACTGTTTCTAACCTGTTCATTTTATTGTTACTCAGCAAATTGAATGCAACTTTTTTTCAGATTCTCTTACATTCTGATTAAAATAACTGATCGGATGAACTCAGCCCCGGATCTAGGGGGGGGCAAGCCGGGGCCTGTGCCCCGGGCGGCAAATTCAGGGGGCGGCAAAATCAGGCGGCTGCCAAAATCACACTTCGCAGACCAGTGGATAACTCATATTTTATTTAATTTTGACCACGAAATAAATAAAAAAAGCACAAGTACCTACAGCAATTTCATGGCCATATCAACTTGACCGATACCCTGAGCGCGGAGTGAGACAAGCTGCATGACTGCACGAACATTTATTACTCACGGGGCGAAGTTTTGGCAAACTAAAATTGATTAAAAATTACTTGCGATCATCTATGAGCCAGGAATATCGCATATTTATTTTAATTATAAATCCTACATTACAGATTACTGTAATAGTTACCTACAGCGCCATCTTAACCTGTGGTGCAAGGTGTGCGAAAAACCCAGGCGCCTCGATATCAGGGGCGCCGCGGGACGCTCCACCACCAGGAATTTCGATAAAATTACACCCGTTTGATAAGGAAGTTCCACATTGTATCACGATATGTATGGATCAGAGTGCTGGCCCACAAAAGCGACGAATGAAAGACATTTGCATGCGGCAGAGATGAGAATGTTAAGAGGTATGTGTGGGGTTACGCGAATGGATAGAGTGAGGAATGAGTATATAAGAGGAAGCTTGAAAGTGGCGCCGGTATCAGAAAAACTGCGTGGAAACCGGCTGTCGTGGTATGGGCATGTGATGCGGAGGAATGAGAGTCATGTTGTGAGGAAGGTGATGAGTATGAACGTGGACGGATATAGTGGAAGAGGAAGACCAAAAAAACGATGGATGGATTGTGTGAAAGTAGATATGGTAAGAAAGAATGTTACTTGTGAGATGACGGCAGATAGAGGAGTATGGAAGAAGAAAACATGCTGCGCCGACCCCAAATGAAATTGGGATAAGGGCAGGAGGATGATGATGACATTGTATCACGATACTCACAAGCAAAGTTCCTAAAAAAGTCGTCTTCGCTTTGTTTGATTGATCATTTTGATTATGTTTTACTTTTACATCCTCTAACTAAGTGAAAAAATTCTCGCTCGCTACGCTCGCGGTTAAATGGCAATGTAAGTCCTGTTTTTCTGATTGCTTATTATTTTTATTGACTCGGTCGTCGGTTATTGATTCGGTCTCAAATCACGTTTTCAATTTGTACATAATTCCCAGTTTAATTTGTGAATCTTCAAACAAATAATTTAAAAAGTTCGCTTTACAGTGTACTTGATCAGATAATTTTGTGTCGAAGGCTCAAAAAATATCGCGCTCGCTTCGCTCGCGAAATATTATACATGCATTGCCTTAATAACTTCATAAGTCAAGTCCACGCTGTCTTACCTTTTACAAGTCAAATGTAGAAAACATTTTTTATGGAGTCCTCAAAAGTTTGCGCTTCCGACTGCTTGTTACTTTACAGCGCTTTTTAAAACTTATTAACTTTTTGTGTCCCAAAATTGAAAAATTTGCGCGCTCGCTTCGCTCGCGCTACTTTTTTCAATAGCATTGATCTGTCTCGACTTTCATAACTTAAACCAACAGTTTGAGCTTACAATGAATTGGACACATTTTTTAAAGTCCTTTACCTACCAAAAAAGTGCACTTCATTCGAACGTTCTTATTTATATTCCTTGTAACTACTGTAAGTACTTCAATACATAGTTGGCGCTTGGGTGATGATTGCACCCTGGCGCTACATGAGCTAGAGACGGCCCTGCATGCCTACATATTGATAGCTAATATTATATGGATAATAAAGGTGAAAATAAACATAAGTAGGTAGGTGGGGCGGCATTTTTCAGATTTTGCCCCGCCTAATAAAAATTGAAGATCCGGGGCTGGATGAACTAAGACTAAGCGCTTGTAATCGCCATTTAAGAACTGGCTGGTTATTTTTTACCGACTTCCCAAGAAGGAGGAAATTCTCAATTTGGCAGGATCTTTTTTTGGAGGCCGGCTTAAGATACAAAAATTGATTTTTAACATTTAACTATAACGATAACCGGAACGTAGCCATTAGCGTTAGACATTAGAAGGCAAAAATGAGAATTCCTTTACCTATTTATTAGCACTAAATAAAAACACAGAGTATCACAGTATATTATAAAGTTCCTTTCATCACAGACTATATTATAATAACAAGGAACTCTCAGTTAAGTCTGACAACCCTAGCAATAAGCCATAATGAAAGTACCCGCAACTCGGGGAGGAAAAGTAATTGTTTGTGAAGAATTCGCCATTTATTCTTGAATAAGAACGGCCTTATATTTAATCAGATCTAGTTTTTACTTCCTTTTTATGCTGAGAGAACTCTGATGTATTTCGTCATTATATGCCTGGCCTTTTCCCAACTATGTTGGGATCGGCTTCCCGTCTAAACGGATGCAGCTCAGTACCAGGGTTTAACTGGCCTCCTCAACCAGGTACCCCTGGCCACCGTCGATTCCATTTACGCCTCTTTTACACCACTCTTTTTGATAAGTAAAATCACGCGTGCGGTGATGCTGAAAAACTGAGCGGAAAATCGGCTAGAGTGAAAGCGTTGGGTTAAGTGAAATTGTTTGGTCAAAACTGCACTGAACAATTACTATCATTACGAAGAGTAAATAATACTATAAGTAAATTCATCAAATTGAACAGAATAATAATTTGAAACATATTCCTACGAGGTACTTGCTTATCCAAAAACATATTTGTTAAATCGAGCATCAATTTCTCCAGTACCCGTATAGAGGATCAATGTCAATGACATTTCATACATTATCATACACAAATGTACATAAATGTACCTATACATTATACATACATATATAACGTGGTCGTATCGTAAATATCAATTTACCGTGAAACTATTTCATGTACTGTCGTTACTCGAAGACGCCTTTTCGTCGAGATCAGCTATTTTTGAATGTGTGTGTACGTATGGAAATGTTTGGGATTTGCTTCGACTGGCACGATTTTGTTTGGTCATCAGTCAGTCAATTTTTGGTGGGTTTTTGGCTCTTTCATTAATTTATTACATTGACAATCTAAACAAATATTATAAAGCTGAAGCTGTTTTTTTGAACGCGCTCCTCCCAGAAACTAGTGAACCTATTTGAAAAAATCTTTCAGTGTTAGATAAATCAGCATAGCTACAGGAAGCGACTAGATGTATAAAGTGTCCGCAAATACATAAGAGAAGAAGGAATTTTAAAGAAATTAATGCGACAAAAATAATTATTGAAGTATTAAATTAAGATTTAAGCTGTTTTTTAAGAATAAATAAATCTCACTATTTTAACAAGACAAGCAAACTTTGACGTACGTGACAACTATCCTTGGAATTCATACACCAATTTTTGACAACCAAACAAACATCTATCATTCACTACAATACCACGATATCCAAGCTATTCCAAGCTAACCCATTTCCATTGGTCCCCAGTGTAGCAGAAACCATTCTCCTTTACACACTTCCCACGTTATTGCCTCGGGAAGACGAAGGCGTTTCTGCAAACGTTAATAACTGAAACTATTTGCATAACCCATTAAAGTACCTGCAGACTGGAGACTAAATAGTCGGCCGACAGATGTCAAAAAATGGTTGAAGAAAGTCTTAATTCCAATCGGAGTTGTAATCAATCTCATCATTTGCGGAGTATTTTCTCAACTATGTTGGGGTCGGCTTCCAGTCTAAGTGGATGCAGCTGAGTACCAGTGTTTTACAAGGAGCAACTGCCTATCTGACCTCCTTAACCCAGTTACCCGGGAAACTAAATACCTTGGTAAGACTGGTTGTCAGATTTTCTGGCTTCTGACTACCCGTAACGAATGCCAAAGATGTTATAATGACAGCCGGTTCAACCTACAGTTTATCGTGTCCTCCGAAACACATCTTTGTAATGTGTGTACTACCATTCATCTTCATACTGATATAAGAGCACAAATAAACTATCGGCCGACTAAAAGTTTGCAGTGTGCTTTAGTTCTAACTGTTTATACAGTCCGACTCTAAACAAGTTAATTAACTGGAAAAAAGTGAAATAAACGTTATTTTCTTCTCTATATAATAAAAATGGTTTTAAATTCTTGGTATGTGCGTTAGTAGTTTTGAAGTTTCATATTTTTTATGAGAATTTTTGCAGTTATATGTTTTCGAGGAATTTTTGAAACCGTATTTATTTTAAAAGCAAACATTCCGGAATTTAGGTAATTGGCTAAAGCGATACGTATTACCGTTTCAATAAAATTTGAAAATTATTTCAAGTGTAAATTTTAAAACATTTTAAGAACTATAAACAACCTGAAAGTAAACAAAACTACAAACAATTAAAAAAAAAAACAAAAATGTGAAATAAGCAAGGTCTTGATTAATTCCAATCACCAAAAAGCAATCTTAAAACATTTTAAATATTTTACGTGATAATATGCTAAAGCTTTACATAATATGTAATCCGCACATATAGAGCTCTGAACATAAAACATCAAATCATAAGACATGAAAGTACCTTTACACCAATTTACCTCAAAAGAATGAGACGATGAAAATCTCATCATATTTTGTGCGTCTTCAAGGATTTAAATATCAAAAGACGCACACACTGAAGACTAAACAGTCGGCCGACAGTTGGCCCAATGGTAGGGGAAAATATTTATAGTTATTTGTTTTCTTCTTTTTATTTCAGTTTGTAGGTTTTTAGTAATAAAGTTTGTAAATATACATAGTTTGTATTACTAAAAAAGAATATTGTAATGTTGCCAGCCTCTTGCTCACGCTCCCAGTCGGCAACGATGGTGACGAAGTTTTTTTACTAGAGTCGCTTTTAATTTTAATTGTAAATATTTTTAATGTGATCAATAAAAATGTATTCTTAAGCAAAAAAAAAATCGTGAATTCAATGAAAGTTTTCAATCGGTCTGATACCTGTCAAATAGCTTATCGTTGTTATATGCGCACTCCCATACATCTCTGTAGGTACTTCAAGTGCTCGATCAAACTGTCGGCCGACTAAAAAGTCGCCAGTTTGCGTAAGTATAATGATACGTTTAAAAGTGTCATCTCAAGTTAATCGCCTTTTACATGGGATAAGGCGCTCATGTATTATTATATTTTCTTTATAAAGGTATGTTTCTCAATGAGTTTTTGGAATTACATTTTTATAGGCATATTGTTGGAGTCTTTTGTCATTTCAAACTTAATTTTTGATATCAAAGGCGTGATTCGTTTTTTTTTTCAATCATATTAATTTAAACGATGTTTGTCTACGCTCTTTACATATTTCGTTGTTTTGAAATTAGTCAGTAAATATTTATTTAAACATGTTTTCTTTACCTTCTATTTATATTTTGTTGTTTCGAAATTAGTTTCCAAGTTTTTGAATAAACATACCCGTGACGAACAAATATAAGTTTTTGTAGCTAAATTAATTTTACTCTATATTTATTTAGGACAACAAATACTATAATAATAATTTAACAATACGAATAAACATGAAGCCATAACCGTGAAAAAACAAATGAAAAAACTTTTCCGTTAAAGCAATTTAGCAAAAAACGGCACAGATATACGTAGACACATTTTCATATATTTTCTCTAAGTGTTGCCAACGTAAGAACTTGCTTTAGGCACTTAGAATAACAGTACGTAAGTGGTCTTATATCTTACATGACAAATGGTCCTTAGCCCCGAAATTCCCTTTCTACCATATTTTTATTTTTCTTAAATTCCGGTCTTAATGACCTTCCCTTTGAATCACTTTTGTTTTCATGCCAAAACTTCGCGAAAGAAACAAAAGAATCGTTATAATGTTATTGCAATATATATCTTAAGTCAATTGAATAAAGTTTGAAGTCCTTTGGGGTATCGCTGTGGAGTTTATTTGAGTTCTGTTGTAACTAATAAAAGCTTCGTTTTCAGAAGAAAAAGAGAAGATTTATATGAAAAATTAACGACTTCACGAGCGTGAAATGGTTGCTTGTTTCGATACATTAAGTTCTGTTCGGCGTTGAAAAAAGTGCACGTAGTCGGGAAGTATGAAAAACAGGACTTGTTTTTATTGAAGCATTTTTTAAAATTACCTGTAGGTACTTATGTTTCGTAAATTTTTGCTGATTACTATAGTTCTTGAAATAATTGAGTTGGCTATCAGATTATAATTAAAATAAAAAACCCTGAACAAACAACCAATAGGTACCTGAAACGAAAATTGTTTCATAAAAGTATTTATTTACGTAATAAATAAATAAAGTCAACTACATGGTTCAGTAATATTTGTACCAACATAATTGTAAGTAAAACATGATTATACAAAATTCAGGTAAAACTTTTTGAATATTTTCATTCAAACTAAAATAATAAAATATCTACAAAACTAACATTTATCTGTTATTCACATTGTTTTTATATGAGGTAGAAAAACATGTCGAATGGTCATGTCCAAATTTTTTACAGTAATAACAATGTCTTTTTTTTTTCAAAAATAGTTACTTAATTGAACTACCGCGCTTCATACTATTTTTGTAAGCGAAAAACTGTGTTCATTTAGAAGTTTTTCACAATTTATTAGACTTAAAAAGTATGCCAGGTAACTTTATGCCATATCTTTTTTAAGTATATGAATGAAACAAAATCGTGTTCTTTCTAACTTGTAACTCGAGAACGGCTGTACCGATTTTCATGGTGTTTGATTTGATGTTATGGCTTTTAGTTTTTAAGTTGTTGTCTATATTTTTTATTGCAAAAACAATGGACTGGGTAATATTACACGATGTCCACGTTGATAAATAGACCTCGATGAAGATATCGACCTCGATGGCGCAAT